>NC_060271.1:105251427-105329970 GCF_021613505.1 Equus quagga
TTTCACCTGTGATAGTTGTTCAAATTGATGTTTCTGTGTGTGGATAAGTGCTAGAAACTCCTATCTCCCCGTCTTGCTGATGTCATTCCATTTCCTCCTTTTCATAATCCATTTTCTTATTCGGCACATGCCTTTCCTGCAATCGTGATTTCTAAGAAGCTGAATTCAAAGCTTGAAGACTGTTTACAGGTTGAAATGAGAGCAGAGAGAGCTGGACTGAGGGTAGGTTATTCGGGCCTTGGAAGAGCCTGGTGACTTCTCTCTCCACAGGATGTGCCCGCGTAGTAATTGAAGAGCTTGTGTCATCCTGATCCAGTGTCTCTCCCTATAGACTCTGGTGTATAAACACTTGGACTCTGCTAAGGAAAACTTGCAAAAACAAAAATACTGACTTTCAAAACTTACCAAGTTTGAGTGATAAAACTGATAAGCTTTTTTTTTCTCTGTAACTTTGGGATAATTAAATTTTGGGTAACTTCCTTTGAGATATACTGTAAAAGTTTCATTTAGTTTATAATTCTTATTTTTCTCCATTTTCTGGAAGTTAACTGCTGAAATTCTCCTATTGTGTTTATTATATTTTCTCTTGAGGATATTTTATCACTCACACAAAAATAAACAAAAACTAAATGTTAAAGACAGAAGCTTCTGTAATGCATTAAAGACACATATAAATATATATGGATGACAGAAATGAAGAAATATATTAAATGAACAAGCTAAACAAATCTTTTGTGAGTAACTAGTGGCAAAATTGGCAATGACCAGGAGTTAGCATAGGCTCCTTGATAACAAAACTTGCTAGAAGGGTTTGGCATTTTATCTTAATGTTGGCATGAGTATGCCCGTGTTTGTTGTGTATTTGTGTATGCACCTTTGCTTGTATCTAAGCAGGATATTTGACAAAGTATCTCTTGACACCTTGCAGACAACATGGGGTTAAATAATTACAACATTTTACTGGCTCATAACTGGTTGAATATTTATCCACCAATTATTTATGAATGCATAAATATCATCCTAGAATGAAGTCTTTATGCGGCAACTTCCCTACCTTGTCTCTGTTTTTTCTTAACATTTGTATCAATGATTTAAATGTAGATTGAAATAAAGCACAATTACAAAATTTGGAGGCTATCTAATATACAAGATGACAGAATCAAGGTTACAGAAATATTGAACAGAAATGGTAGTCATAATTTTAATTACTACATTTTGGAGTATCTACTATATGCTGACTAGGCACCTTCATAGACTGCATCTCATTTGATTATTATAATTACCCAAAGTAGACATTATTATCCTTAATTTAAAAAGAAGTCATATAAAAATTAAATGGCATACTCAGTGGCAGAAGAAAAATTTTATCCCAGCTCTTTCTTATTCAAGAGCTCATTCTACACTCATGCCAGGCCAAAGTTTATAAAATTTATGAATAGGAAATTGAATAGAGATAAACACAAATCCACACATTTAGATACAAAGAGTCATTTTCCCACACATAGAAAGGGGTGAATTGAATTAGAAATACTTCTAAAAGAAGATTTTGGTCTATATGAGCGAAGAATTCTATTCAGCTGCTAGCAAAGATAATACCATCATAAATCTTAGGCTGCATTGAAGGTATTAGACCAAGTGGATAATAGTTTCATTCTGTTCCTCTTTGGTCAGATCCCACTGAGGCTACTGTGCCTAGCTTGTTATGCGATCCCTAAAGAACTACGTGGACAAACTATGGAGACTTGTGGAGTGTGAGTAATTAGGACAACAGGAACCTGAGTGCAGTCCTTGCTTATCCATTTATTGTTATTCCTAAAATAAATTGTTAAAGAAAATGTCCCAAATTTCTGTTTGGAAAATACATGTAAAATAGCCTACCTAGCCCTACAAATTAGCATCTCCGAATCCAGACAGTTAGGGGAATAGATAAGATTTGAAGTCATGAAAGCTTAGTGGATGGATAGGAGCGCTGAATGACTCTTAAGAGCAATGTGAAGTAATTTTGGGTAAAGTAAAATAACAATACAAACGAAACCTCATAGGGCTACCACACTAAGAAAATTTAACTTCCAACAAATTTTGATAGAAGCATAGTTAGGGTTTATAACTATGTAAAAATATTTTAGGATATGTTTATAAGAATATGTATTTATGCAAAGCAGGAATTTGCTTTTTCTAGAAGTTCTACTATGACTTAGGGTGCCATAAAACACTTTGTAGTCACCAAGTAAGAGTGGGAGGATAATATAAAGCACTATAGCAGTTGCAGCATATCGTGCAGGGGAACTTGACTGACTTGTATGAAAAATTACACTGCTTTTCATCACACGCTGTTAGACTTTCAGACAGTTCATTTAGCCTTTGATTTGTTGAGTATATGAACTTCAATTTGGGCTTTCAAACCAGTTCCAACTGATTTGACAGAAGCATAGGAGACTTCTGCTTTCAATTTGAAGACTGTGATCAAAGAAATGGTGAATGAAATTTTTCTATTTGCAGCCCTAGTTTTCTTGAGTGCCTTTAGCTATGATCTGGTGCATTTATTGTTCTTTGAGGAAGAATAAGGTAAGACTAATTTAGCAGAAATATCTGAGGCTGGAATCCAAAGAGGGTTCTCTGTGTCATCTCAGGAATTTTCATCAATTAAGAGGGAGTGAACCAATGAAAATTGAAGTGCCACGAATATGCTGATTTTACTTCCACCAAGTGAATTCAGAAACTTTACCAACTGGAAAAGTTATTATTATTTTTAATTTATTTTATTTTTTTTTTCGTGAGGAAGATTTGCCCTGAGCTAATATTCATTGCCAACGTTCCTCTTTTTTTGCTTGAGGAAGGTTAGCCCTGAGCTAACATCTGTGCCAATCTTCCTCTATGTTGTATGTGGGATGCCTCCACAGCATGGCAGATGATTGGAGTAGGTCTGAGCCCAGGATCCGGACCTGTGAACCTGGGCTACTGAAGCAGAGTGTGCAGAAATTTAACCACTTGACCACAGGACCAGCCCCTGGAAAAATTATTATTTTGATCTCTGTTGATTTTGTTACTCAGTTATACTAGCAAAGGTCATAAAGGGAAAAGTCATAAAAATTTCCAGAAATACAGCAAGAACTATGGAGATTACTTTATTTGAGTCACATTAAGGTTTCACGCCAATGACCATAAAATATTTTTCATTTAGTTATTAATCAGCACTGTTGTTACTAGGCAGATCTCAGATCTACATCAGATAAAATCACCTCAGGTGATACTTCAGAAGCTACAAGTTAGAAATGTGTTACCTGAAGATAAACACTAGATTTAAAAACATATATACATCTCCACAATATTCTTCTTCCATATAAATATCAAAGAGCTTGATAATATTATTATTAATGTGAAGAACAGACTAAGTTATATTTATTGGCTTAGCATTCCAAGGTCACTTAGACTTTTGAAACTAGAATATCACAGCTTTGCACTCTAGGATAAACACAAATTTAATGCAAGGCTCTAAAGCAGTTCGATTGATGTCTTTCCTAAAAATCTTACATTATTCACTTTACTGGCTCAGGAATTTATTGCTAACTCCAACAGAATATATAGAACATCATTTTAAAGCTTATTATTGGTACCTTTATGCATCTTCTCTCTGGGCATTGCAAAGGTCATGAAGACCAATTATATCACAAGAAAAAAAATGTGGAAATTGTTGTAATTTTTAAAGGAAATCTAGGCTGAATTAATTATCTAGATTATTCAAACTGATTTATGACCAGAAGTCCAAATTAATCAAAAGCATTGGATTTTTTGCTTATGTCTCTGCTTAAATCCTACGCTTTGCTAAAAGGAAGAGAAAAGTAATATAAATGCGGATGTGGGGATGGGTCAGTAGCCCCCTGAATACAGTCTTATGGGAAATGGTATTCTAAGTCAGGAAACAAGTTATCATCTAGGAATATGTATTCAAGTTAATGCAAAAAATTTAAAGTAAAAGCCAAATTTTAATATATTTTCTACAAACAGGAGAGCGTCATGACAAGATTTTCATGGGGAAGGTTGCAATAGAAGGGTACAAATTAGTTTGATGCCTCTTTTAAGTGTCCCGGCAGGACATAATGAAGATTGAAACTAAATAAAGCAAGAGTATGGGGAAGAGGTGGAAGGGATAATTTTGGGTCATGTGAAGAAAACAGAGTCTATGGATTTTGGTGATTGTATGTAGAAAAATGAGAGAAAAAAGTGTCACAGATGACTACAAGGTCTCTGGATTGGAGGTACTGCTATTTCTCAGGAGAGAGATTAGATGATAAAGAGAAAATGGAATTTAAAGTGTCTGATTTATTCCACAGTCTCTTATGTCTTTCACTGAGATTTATAATATAGTGAATTGACAAATGCTCTTTTTTCACCAAGAATCTACAGATATACTATTAGCATTCACAAGTGATTTTACACCAGATACAAGGTCAATATAAAAAATGAAATGTGCTTACATATACCAGCAGCAAACAATTTACAAAAATAAATTTAACAAATGCATTATTTATAACAGCATCAACAAAATCAAATATGTAGGAATAAATTGAAGAAAAGTTATGAAGGCATCTAACTGAAAACTGCATCACTACTGAGATTAAGAAGACATAAATAAACAGAGGATATACCATGTTCATGGACTGGACAAATAAATATTGTAAGATAACAATTCCCAAAAGTTGCTTATAGACTCATGCAATACTCTTTAGAATCCTGAGACATTTCTTCCTGTGGAAATTAATAAGCTCTGTGTAAGATTTATATGGAAATTAAAGAATAAGCAAGAATGACATAAACTACCAGGTATCAAAACCTATCATAAGAATATATCAACTAAAACAGTGTAGAATTATATTAGCATAAAGAAAGGCAAATGGAATAGTGGAACTGAACAGAGACTCCAGAAATAGGCCCACATTTATACAGTGACCCAATTTACAACTTACAATTAAAGTTCATTGCAAGACATTGGGAAAATATTGTTTTTTCAGTAAATAGTGCTGGGTCAATTTGATATTAATATGGAATAAAAAGGTGAACTTTGAACTCTATCCTGTACATCACACACCAAAAATATAAGTTCCAATTGGATGGGAGAAAAAAGGTGATAGATTTAAAACCAAAGCTTCTATAAAGTTACAAACGTAATTCTTTATATCTTTGTGGTAGGTAAAGATTTTGTAAAAAGTACACAAAAAGCAAAGACATTAAAGGAAAAGATCGATGAATTGTACTCAGTAAAATTAAGAATTTCTCTTCATCAAAAGACACCATTGAGATAGTAGATATACAAACCACAGATTGGGAAGAGATATTTGCTACACACACTTTTGAAAAAGTACTCATATTAAATATAAATAAAGAACTCTTAAAATGAACATGAAAAAGATAACTCAGTTTTTTATTTTAAATGGGCAAAATGCCCGAATACACAGCTTACTAAAAAGGGATATATAGAGGAGCCGCAGGATTTATTTCTTTTTTACTTTATGCTTAGATCTCAAAATATTTAAATCAGAGAAAGACTGAAATATCCAATAATATATCCTTCTGCAAAATTTGACTGATGTAAAGAGGGTGCTCTTTGTTACAATTCCAAACACAAATCTGCACCATCTCTATTGCAGCAGTGTCAATGTCAGCTCCTGAATAACTGGTTTGCTCCAAACTTTTTAATAACATTAATGACAACCAACATAAACAATAATAGAAAATAATAGGTACAGTTTATTGAATACTTATTTTATACCAAACACTCTAATAAGAATTCTAAATCACTATCTAATTTCATGCAGTCAGTAAGCATACAAGGCAGGTACTATCACTATGACCCCTCTTTTACAGAAGAGGAATTTGGGACTAAATAATTTGGTGTTAAATAATTTTCCTAAAACCAAAGTGTTAACAGAAGATGGAGTTCTGATTCAAATTGTCTGCCTGAATGTGAAGATCATGCTCTTAGGCTCTGTGGACTATAGTAATGAGTTACAGTAAATACCCCCCAAATTTCAGCAGATTTACTGCCACTTTTCCTAATCCCTGAATCCTAATAGAAAGGTTCATTTGGTAGTTTTCCAGTCTTAGACTTCCACTGAAAGTCAGATCCATTGAGCTGTGGGAAAGGAATGGGTGAAGTTGGGTTTGGAGATGATTGGAATTAAGAATTGAATGCTGTCAAGATTCTGTGTGTCTGTCTTTGATACTTGCTTCTTTTTTTCAGCTTTATCTTGTGTAGGACTTCAATAAGTGGGGATCATGGCCCAAGCATTCTGAGTTTACATTTTCAGATGGAAGAGGAAGTGAGCTTCCTTACCAGCTCCAGATAGGAAAATTTTGGAGAATGACTCTTAGGTCCTTGCTGATCCCTTCACAGGGCAGAGTTTGCTCCCAGGAAATTTCCAGGAGAACCAAGTAGGCAGGAAACAATACCTGCTGAGGTTATCAAACTCCACACTTAGTGACATCATAAACAAGCAAAACAGGTAGGTATGCCAACTCCAAAGCTCACTGAGCTGGATGTAATGTGCTTAGAACAAAACCTGTTCATGTATATGGAGATTAAGTAGATGCATGATTGGTTGGAGATTCCCAGCAGATTGGTAAGGATTGGTAATGTGGTCAGTTTTTTTGTTTTTCCTTTTTCTCCCAAAGCCCCCGGGTACATAGTGGTGTATTTTTTAGTTGTGGGTCCTTCTAGTTGTGGCATGTGGGATGCCACCTGAGCATGGCTTGATGAGCGGTGCCACGTCCGCGCCCAGGACCAGAACCAGTGAAACCCTGGGCCGCCGAAGCAGAGCATGTGAACTTAACCACTCGGCCATGGGGCCAGCCCCTGGTCAGTTCTTTTGCAATCCTAATTTGTTTTGGATCCTTGTATCTCACAAGACACAGAAGACTGCTGAGTGTTTTTTTGTGAACTGGCCAACGAGAAAGGTAGATTGTGAACTAGCTTTTGTTAAATTCAGTTGGTTTATGATGTGTGGTTGTTTATCACAGCTGATCACAGCTTTTCTCCTGGACTGGGGTGATTTTGATGTTTCCTCAATTGTCTGAAATAGTAACTATTCTACCACTTTTGCATGTGCTTAAAGAAAAATTGTATTCTACTAAAGAGGAATATACATGTAAAAGATCAAATTTATATTTTAAAAAATCCAGACAGATGACACAATGTCTAAAATTGGAAAACAGGTTAAGGTTAATTTTGAACTGTTTGCCTCTAGTTGCTGCAAAATGAGTGTCATATAGAATCAAAACCTTCTGTTTCAGCCATGGGGGAACGATTCCTATAATACAGATATTGACTTCAATGTAGTTTAGTGATAAAATTTATGGACAAAAAGTAAGGGCAGCTTTGTTTTAGCTTTGGTTTACAATGAATTTTGTGTTTTCTTAGAAAGTTATTTAACTTCTATTGTTTTTGTTTGTAGGTTGTGTTACACAAAACTTATTCTGTCAACTTCTCAGATAGATAATGAAAATAAATGACATAATAGGTGTAAAAATTTACATAAGGAAATAATTGCCAAATGCTGCCTATTTTGCTTCTGCTCCTTCTTACTATTACTATTAACACTTACAAATAAAACACTCATTGTATTTTGTATGAACTATTTCAGCAGTTTTCTAATTTGTCCACTACCCTTCAGTTTGACTCTACTCAACTTATAGTAGGTCACACTGAAGGGGACGCTTCCAAAAAGTAGTTGTGAGCATATCACTTCTATGGGTTCCAAATGATGACAGAAGTTTACACGTACTGTGGATTGTCTTCTTTGCCTTCTCCCCAGAGGTTGCTGCAAAACTTTACCATATTTCTCTACCCCTCCTTCTTCCTTTAAATCTCTCATTCTAAAAAACGAAAAAACCTTACAATCTGCATGAGGCCCTGTAACTTGCCCGCCCCTCTCTCCCCCTAAAAGTACATGAATTACATTCTTACTTCAGGGGAAGCCATGTGTCTTCTCCTCTCCAAAGCGCTAACTCCACCTATGTGTTCAATATCCCTCTCGATTTCCCCAGATCCTTGATTCAAAAGTTCCCTTTAATCTTGTGTCTTCGTACTTTCCTTTACTATAATTCCATTCTCTCTATCTGTAGGGTGTTCAAACTGCCTTCAGCCTTAAAAAGCTTGCTGCAACCTTACCTTGCACTCAAACCCCACCTCCTGTTATTCTTTTCCTTCACTGGCGCATTACTTAAGCTAAGACTGACTATTTTCCACTTCTTTAGCTCCTCCTACTCTTCAACTCATTTTGATTTAGATTTTTCATTAATTTTGAAATTGACCTTTATAATATCACAGGTGAACTAAAAATCACTAATCCAATGGCTCATCTCACTACTCACTAGATAGACCCCTCTCAAACATCTAACATTACTGTTTTCATTCTTTAGACTCTTTCCTTCTTTGATTTATAGGTAACTAATCTTTTCTGGTTTCCTTTCTATTTTGGCCTAATTACTGGTGTCCACTCTTTCACCATTTCCTTAAATGTTGACATTTTCCATGGTGATCTCAACTACCCACTCTCCTCTTCATCCACATATGCTTCCTCGCTGTGTTAAGTGTATACTCCCATGACTTCGTTTTCACCCGAGTCTTCATACCTAATAAATATCTCTGTCACTGGCCTTCCATACCGCAACCTGCCTGATTCCACTCTATCTGTCTTTCAGGGTCTTACTCAAACTCCTCTAGCAGGTGTCCCTTACTTCTTCCTCTCTCTCCTGAGATATCCTGTATTGTACTTTTTATGTCCTTTTTGCGGTGCATACTTTCTACCTTGCTTTATCTGTAGAGATTTGGCATGCGTGCTACCTGAGGGCAAAGTTCTTGTTTTATCTGCTTATCTCCCACAGTGCTTTTCACAACCTCTTGTATAGTAATTTCTCAATAACCACTTGTTGAATGCATGAAAAATGAATATTACAATTGAAAAAGATCCTATAGATCATTAGGTTCCATTTTTAGTATCAATGGCAAATGGTCAGTCTGAAGGTCTTATAACGTTAGCTTTGTCTTGTGCTCAAAATATCCTCATTTTAGACTCTAAGCAGCTAATGGAGGGGCTTTGATGATACACACACATCGAGCTGACTATGCTGGAGGAGAGGTACAGCAAATTAAACCTCAGAGGCAAATTTAATTCCTAAATATTTTTATTGTTGCATATAAATGCAACAGCTTCCACAAAATTTTTCTAATCAAGGGAAGTGAGGTGACAGTGTTCCTCCCTCCCTCCAAACCCAAACCGTTCCTTTTCAACAGCAGAAGTAATGAACATGGTAAATAATGTACCAGTACATATCAGCTAATCCCTTTAGACATAAAGATTTTACAACTTATTTAACCACACTCATTTACGGTTTTCTCATATATCTGCATCAGGGAAAAGGGACACAACAATGGCTGACACGTTGCTGAGAAATGTTCTTTAATTTCAACAGCAGGAGAAAAGCAATGAGTGAAAGAGGAGAAGACGGAGACATTTTAGGGTTCCTCAGTAACCCGTGGCAATTTCAGTTCCTGCAGACAAATATTTAGAAATACAGAAAGAAATGAGATATGACTTCCTAATTTTACAGGCTATATGAAAATATAAAGATGTTTGATGTTATAAAAATTTATTTCAGAATAACAAGTGTTAAGCTGATATAATTGAGTACTGGTGATTACTGACACTGTAGTTTTATTTTAGTTTTATTTTCCAGCTTTATTTATGTATAATTGACAAATGAAAATTGTATATATTTAAGCTGTACAACATTATAATTTGATTTATGTATACATTGTGGAATGATTACCACAATCAGGCTAATTAACACATCCGTCATCCTCACATAGTTACCTTGTTTTTGTGATGAGAACACAACATCTGTTCTCTTAGCAAATTTCAAGTATAGAGTACAGTATTATTAATCATAGTCACCATGTTGTACATTAGATCTTCAGAAATTATTCATCTTATAACTGAAAGTTTGTACACTTTGAGCCATATCTCCCCATCTCCTCCATTCCCCGCCCATGACACCCTTCTACTCTCTGCTTCTGTGAGTTCTACCTTTTTAGATTCCACGTATCAGTGAGATTCAGCAGTACTTGTTATTCTCTGTCTTGCTTATTTCACTTAGAATAATGTCCTCCAAGTTCACTCATGTGGTTGCAAATGGCAGGCTTTCCTTCTTTTTTAAGGCTGAACAATATACTATTGTATATACACATCACGTTTTCTTTATCCATTCACCCATTGACAGACAGTTAAGTTTTTGCTATATTTTGCCTACTATGTACACTGCTGCCATGAACATGAGAGGGCCACCGTCTCTTCAAGATAATGATTTCATTTCCTTTGGATCTATACCCAGAAGAGGGATTGCTGGGCATTCCATTTTTAAATTTTTGAGGAACTTCCATACTTTTTCCCACAATGACTGTATCAGTTTACATTCCCATCAATGTACAAGGTTTCTCTTTTCTCTACACCCTCACCAACACTTGTTATTTCTTGTCTTTTTTTGTAGTTAGTTGTAGCAATGTGAGTTCAGGAGAAGGACTCAGAGGAGTGAAGAGTCAAAAGCACAAAAACTAAGATACAGAAAAGATGGTCAGGGGCACATGTTGTAGTCTAAAATAGGTAAGTTAAAATGAAGAAGCTGAACAAAATGAAGCAATTTGCCACCACTGTAGAATGAATCATGTGAATTGAGATTACACAAAGTCCTTACTCGAAAAGGAGCAGAAGATATTTCCCCAGAAATTCTGACTAGACTGAGATTGGTTGATTCATTCATTCAAGAGACATTTAATAAGAATCTTCTGTGCATTAGGCACTGTTTTCTGTGCTCAGGACATATCAGTGAATATTATAAAGATCTGTGATCTCCTTAGCTTACATTCTAGTGGGGGAAAATAGACAGTAGGCAACAAGCATGGTAATAAATAAGTACATTACTAGGTATGTTGAAAGATGAAAAGTGTTATGGGAAAAGAAAGTACAACTGATTAAGGGGAATCAGGAGTTCTGTGCCTTATTAAATACGGTGCTTAGAGTAGATTCATTGGAGGAGGTGAGGTTTGAGCAGAGACTTAAAGGAAGTGAGTGAGTGAGCCACACTTGTGAAGTTGCCAGTGTGGAGGACTGGCATTGGCCACCCCAAGATATGTCTCTTTGGCATAAGGATTATTTGGGGCTGGCTACTTTTAATAAACTGCAAACAGGAAAGGAGGCTCTGAGGAGTGGAACTTACTTGCCCTTTGTTAGGAGACATTTACATTGTAAAGGAAATCTCCATCTGTAAAGATGTCTCCCTCTCTGTACCAGGAAGAAGGGGGAATGACCTTATCTCTAGAAACTCTTAATCAACGCCAAAGGCAAGGACTTAAATCTGCATTTGTTTACTGTACTTGTGTGATTATCTCCCATGATCCACTGCCCCTCCACCCCCAACATCCTCCTTTGTCGTTAGCTGAAGATGATATTTAAGGTGGGGACTTCAGCCATTTTGGCAAGTTGCTCACCTTGCTTGAGGCTCTCCCATGTATACATGTTATAAAGCTTCATTTAATTTTCTCCTGCTATTCTGTTTCATGTGAATTTAATTCATTCTCCTGCCAGACGAACCCAGAGAGGATAGAGGTAATGTCTTCCTCCCCTACACCAGTTAGAATGTGTTTCCAAACCCTTGTAAGAAGCCCAGGCATTAAACATGGTAAAAAGAGCTTTGCCCTTGGAAATGAGCAGACTTGATTCCGTATGTTTATCCCTCTACTTATGTGTGCAGTCATGTAGCTCAAATCATTTAAGTTCTACGACTCTCAATTTTCTCATCTGTAAAATGAATTTTGCAATATTAACACAACATTAGCACAGGAAAAAATTACCAGCTTCACATTTAATAAACTTTTAATTTTAGGATAGATTTAGATTTACAGAAAAGTTGCAAAGATAGTAGGGAGAGTTCAGAAAGTTTGAAAGTACAAAGTTCCCATATATTCCCATACTAGTTTCCCCTATTATGAACATCTGACTTGCTATATTTGTCACAATTAATTAACCAATACTGATGCATTATTATTAACCAAAGTCCATACTTTATTCAGATTTTCTTAGTTTTTACCTGGTGTCCTTTTTCTGTCACATGATCCCATCCAGGACACCAAGTTATACTTAGTCTCATGTCCTCTGAGGCTCCTCCTCATTGTGACAGTTTTACAGATTTTCCTTGTTTTTATGACTTTGACAGTTTTGAAGAGTAATGGTCAGGTACTTTGTAGAACATCTCTCAATTGGAAATTGACTGATGTTTTAGACTGAGGTCATGGATTTAGGGGAGGAAGACCACAGAGGTAAAGTGCCATTCTCATCGCATCATATCAAAGGTACATACTGTCAACATGATTTATAAACTGTTGGTGTAAACCTTCATCAGCTGACTGAGTAGTGTTTGCCTGGCTTCTCCAAAAGCTTCACACCTAAAAGTGGGTTTCCTAGAGACTAGTAAACTAAAATCTGAGCCCGTGTCACTTGGTGACACTTGTTGAGCCCACCTCTGGGCCAGGAAATCTATATCCGCTGAATGAGTATTACAGAATCTATTTTGTGCTCCATTGTTCTGAAAGGCATCATTTCCACAAAGCAACACATCTCTACTGTGAAAGAAAGTAATTTCTGAGTCATTTCCTCTAAGACAAACTTCGTGGGAAGAACAAGAGTTTTACCATGTTCTTCCTTGTCATTTTATATAAGCCTTTGGTCATATTTTCCTTCAATTCTATTTTAACTCAAGGGATAAAAAACATGTCTCTTTTAACTTGCAACATGTCAAGTGTGTATGTTGCTTTGGAATGTAATTGTACTACTGTCCAGCAAGTTCTGTTTGGGAATTGGAAGTACATTTCCTAGTGACAAGACCATATTTCAACTGAAGCAGCTAGTTGATTATAAGGCCCTAGGTTATATTTCAGAGAATGAAAAGCAAGCCAATCAAACAGAAGGATAGGCGGGCCTCGCAGGCTAACCAAAGCCTTCATCTCTTTCTAATTTTGCTTTCCTGATCCCCACAGAGTAAATATATTGCTCAAAGTGAAATGGGGCCCTGTGTGTTCACTCTCTTCTTTTTCGTATAAGTTTCAAAAGATGTTAGACCAGGAGCAAGCTCGAATTGGACAGCCACAATGTCACCACCAGTGACAAAGATATTTGCATTGTGCTATTTTTTTTTAAAAGAAATTCATTTCAGTCAAAAGCAGTTCTGGGAGGAGACAGAATGGCAGCCTGGGTTCACTACAGAGCGTTTGGTTGACAATTTTGATCTGTAAAAGATCAGCAAACAGTTGATGTGGCCACCGCTCTTCTGCAGGAGGTCAGCTCTCCCTCCAGGCAGAGGTCTGATCCTTGCCCATACAAGCACTTTCGTCTTTGGATTGTCCTCACTGCTTCCGGTGCCCAGGGTCCCTTCTGCCCTACACTCTCCCCATTGAGCCAGAACTTTGATTCAGAACTTTGATTAAGCCCTAAAGAGTTGTGTAATTTGACATAACTTTGAAAAGTAAAACATATTCAATAACTAAAGAGATACATCTCCAGGCATGGAATACTAGAGGGCATTTCTTTTTGCTCAGAGGATTCTGTCCACGTTTCTAAAACTATTAAATATAGTATGGCTCTGAGTAGCTATAAACTCTTTTATTTCCAAACACATTCCAACATTTAGCTGCATCTCTTTAATCTATTTTAATATTTTGATATTACATTTAACCACTGCTTCCCTTTCCCCATAACTCAGTCAGAGTCATCATCATTGTAAGTTCTGATTATAGTATATTAGCTAGAAAGAGAGAAAAAGGAGTAATTGGCGATTGAAGGCAAACATTTTCCTTTAATACTCCATTTCTAAATAGTGCCTAGGGCGCCTTTAAATATAATTGAAGTTTACTGTGCATTCACTCAACTCTTGCCCTCCATTCCCATCTTCCCATGTTATTTACACCTGCATTATTGAATTATCATTAACTCATATGCCTTTCTCCCTAGGATATTTCATTTAATCTACCTTTTTAATTTATTTAACCCCTCTGAAATATACTCTCTTAAATAAGGGATAAAACTCCCTGTAGTAATTATGGAAGAGTCCTCAGGAACAAGTAGTTGAATCTATTTGTTGCAAACAGCTGTGCTATATGGGGACTAAAACACTAAAAACATGTTAGCAGAGGCGTATGTTATAATTACATAAGACTTACAACAAAGTCAACCTGACATATATTTAACAACATCTTTACTATTATATTATGTGATAATTAAGCATAAATGTGAAATAGTTAATCTAGTGTCTATATTTAGTATTTCTTATGCTGAACCCAAACATATTTTTCTCACATCTTTGCCTGCTTTTCAGTATTTACAAATGACGTGCCCCCAAAAGGGAGTTTCCCAAAGGCAACTAATATCCTCTTGGTAGTGTGTCCTCAGGTCTTAGCACAATGTCTACTTTATGGGAGCTTCACAATAAATGTTGAACGAGTGAATCTATTTATCTGTCTATTCATACATTTGACAGTTGTCCACGAAAACATGTATTATGTAAGCCTCATTTCAGATTGGCTTACTGACCAATTGAGATGATCAGACAAAGCCACCCAATTCTGGAATTATTTTTGAGTCCCTTATTTGTGTCTGGCATTGGTCTATACCCAGGTTTACAGAGAGGAGAAGCCGGAGTCCATGTTCTCCAAGAGCTAATGGTCTAGTGGGAAAGGTAGATAAGACAAAAAATAATGTGGAATGGCTGGATCATAAATTGCCTATGGGAGAATGAAGAGATCAGGAAATCATGCTTAGAAATTTGCTTGTCTTAGAGCAATGGGTGTATCATGGACGATTTTTAAGCAGATAGTGATAGGAAACACTTATTAAAAGGCAAGGAGTCTAACACTTCAAAAGCCATAATTGTCCATACCAATAACTCTAGCCCAGAGCCCAGAATCCCTGTAACTGCCTTTTTAGCTTCTAGATCAACAGTTCTCTACCTTATCTGCTTATGAAAATCAGCTTAAAAGTAAATAAAAATTAAACTCTGAGCTTCAGTATTTGTTCTAATTTATTGGTATGGATTGGGGGCTCAGGCATCATTTTTTCAAGAGAAACACCCCCAGGCAATTCTAATGTTCAATCATGGTTGAAAATTCTGGTTCTGTTTGTTTTCCTTCTTCTGCAACTTGGAAGAACTAGGCATCAGAAATTTAAACAGGATGCTACAAATGGATGGCTAATCCTGCGACCTATGGTATTACTGTGATGCTGCAGGAAATCATGTAGCTTGCAGCTCAAAGTGTCCAGTCCGAGTGCTGGTTTGAGACAAGTTAGTGGTATTCTATTACCCCCATTAACTCAGAAGGTCTTGTTAAAGACCCTTCAGTAGTGCCAAGCAAGCCAGGTTCAAATCTTACATTGATCTTTGATTTCATTTTGGAGATGGGAAAAGAGGAGAGAGAAAATATAAGGACCCTAGGGATAGGGGAACTGAGAGTGAGGCTGGGGAATGGGATGGAGAGAGGCAGAAGTGAAAATGACTTGAAAGTATAAATCCCTTCTCATTCTCATTTTACCATCATGCTAACATGGATCCCAGAGGAGTAGAAGAAAAATGCCTTCTCCCCAAATCTGGAGAAACAATCTAATGCGGAAGTAATAAATCTTTCCATGAAAAGGAGGTTCTCATAGATTATATCATTTACCTTGGTTAAATATTTATGTTCATACAGTCACAAGAAAGCAAATTTACTCAATGTCTATTTCCACGTTTTGTAGTTATATTTCTCACACACACACACACACACACACTCCACACACTCCTTAATACAAATACACCCATAAGGGCCAGAACATTCTGCTATGGCCTTGAGGGGCTTTGTCATAGCAGCAGGCACTTGCCTTTGCAGTCCTCCTTAATGCTCAGGTTCAGACTAACTTTAAACTTTCATCACAGTTATTTTATTCCTTGATTTGGGGCGTTTATTGACAAGTAAGTTTAATAAGATTTTCTTACATCTCAACTTGGCAAGACCAACATATAAAGCAATTTTTGACTTCCAGACCAGAACAAAGGTGATAGTGGAAGTTACTCTAAAATGTTTAGTAATAAATTTTTTAAATATATTGGGGACAGGCACCCCATCTCTTATATAATTTAAAATTATATTTAGATCTAGAAACATAACACTCTACTCCAGTTGCTTAAACTGAGAGCAGCTTAGTGTCTTAAATGGCAAGATGTTTGCAGTTAGGCTCTAGGGCAACTGCAAATGCCCAGGGACCTAGTTTCTTATTTTCTGTTGTGTTGTTTTTTAAGCATGTGGCCTTTGTTCTCATGATCACAAGATGGCTGCTGCTCCCACAAATATTGTGTCTATTTCCCAGGAATGAATAGGCAAAATTAAAGGAGAAAAATCCAAAGTTCCATGCCAGCTGAGCTCATCCCTTTTATAAGGCTTTCCCAGAAGGTCCACCCAGAAATTTTCCTTTATCGTTGTCCATATCTTGATCACATGGTTACCACCACCTGCAAGGAAGAGCAATATGGACTAAGTTGACCAGTTTAGTCCATCACTCAATTTCTCTCTCCTATTCACCTCACCCCAACTTCCTTCGTTCCTAAACTCTAATATCCAGAATGAAATTAAGAAGACCACTTAAAGCCACATAGCTTAAACTCATTAAGGTTGTTTATATTCATATCAGAATCCACACGCTTCTGGCAGGGTTGGATATGTGTGAAGGATCCCCTCAGACATGGAACAGAGGAAACGACATGTTCCTCGTAAGAATGCTGAAAGAATACTTCAGAACTTTAGACTTTGTTGTAATCGAGTAGTTATGTTGACTTCGGCTTACTCAGGTCTTCCTAAGAATTGTGCCGCTAAATGTTCTTTCAGAATAAAATAGAAAAAAAATAAGAAAACAAACACCTGAGATTTTCTCTTCAAACTATCTTAGAATCTAGGCAGCAATTAGTGTTGCCAGATTGATATGGGAAGACATTTTGGTGGCAGTGTTGCTTTTCTTAAGTTATTAACTACAAACACCGCATACCAGTGGGAGAGCACTGATATTAAGATTAGTGAAGTGCTTACTTCATCCAAGAAAATCAGGCAGAGGTATTTCTGTGGATATTCATTGAATACGTACACTCATTAACACTGATTAGAAGTATTTAAGCTAATAAGTGTGCCCATGTAAAGCCTAAATATTATATACTAGTTTTAAAACTCACTAAGTTTTCTTGGTACATGTGTAAATCTCTGTTAGGAGTAGCAGTTTTCAACCTAACTACTTATTTGAGTTTTTCTTGGCATTTGACCACATATATATAAACATACAAACAAACTGAAACGATCCTCTATTTTTCATCTTTGCTCACCAATAGTGATAATTAAACACACACACACACACACATACATACACACTCATGTGCCCATAATTGTTCCCGAGAGCTGTGAAGTTTACTGTCTTGGTTCTCTGATTAAGGAGAATAGAACTTTCATTTCACTATGATGCTAACTATAGCTGAAGAATTTAAAATACTCAAACCCACCCCCCCCCATTACTATACTGTTTAATTCACACAAGTTAAATTGTATTAATTCATAATGAATGGTTCTAAGAATTCTTTTTAGGAAACATTCAAATTTTGCTTATTGGTTCTAATTTGAATATAGCAATCTTTTGATGAGTATTCAGATCTTGCTGAAGTACTGTGGAACATGTTTATCAAAAGAGTTTCAGTTATTTGTCACCTTGTATTTCATGTTATGACCTTCACATTTAAAGTAGTCATGATATTGCTGACAAAGATCTGTGTTATGTTGTAATTTTATTGTCAGTAGAAATTACACATGAGTTGCTTATATACTCTGAGGCAAGATATTCCTTGCTTGAGGGTCAAAGCTTTGGTTATGATCATATTACTGATAGTTTGCAGACACATTCACTTTTTGATTTTGAAAAACATATTATTTTGTCAGGAGCACAAATCTACATTCTATACATGCCTAATTGTCCACTGCTCTTACAGAATTAACTTCTCCTCAAATGAATCACAAAGCTAAAATGGTTAGAATTATCTTCTCTGAAAATAGTTTTGCCACTAATTTTTCTCTTGGTATATCTGTATAGTCTGTCACCAATTGACACATAGAATGTCCTTTAGGATTTTTCTTTTGAAGCTATTCTTCTATAACACAAATAGTTAGCAATATATAATCTGATTTAGTCAAAAAGAAGATCCCCTCTTCTCAGATCAACTGATCCTCAACAAGGGTATCGAGACCATTCAGTGGGAAGGAATAGTCTTTTCAACAAATGGTTCTGGGACAAAAGGATATCTAGATACAAAAAAATGGAGTTTGCACTATATATAAACATTAACTCAAAATGGAACAAAAACTTAAATTTAAGAGCTAAAACTATAAATCTGATTTTTGCAAATCATGTATCTAGTAAGGGATTAATATCTGGAATACACAAATAACTCCTACAACTCAACAACAGCAAAAAACATACACTCAATTAAAAAATGGGCAAAGGACTTGAATAGACATTTCTCCAAAGATATACAAATGGTCAATAAGTACGTGAAAAGACATTCAACATCACTAGAGAAATGTAAATTAAAACCACAAGATACCACTTCACATCTATTAGGATGGCTTTTATCACAAAACCAGAAAATAACAAATGTTGGTGAGGATGTGGAGAAATTAGAAGCCTTGTATACTGCTGGTGGGAATGTAAAATATCACAACCTCTGTGGAAAACAGTTTGTCAATTCCTCAAAAAGTTAAGTAGAATTACCATCTCCTGCAATTTCACTCCTAGGTATATAGCCAAAATAAGTGAAAACAGGGACACAAACAGATACTTGTATGCCCATGTTTATTGCAGCATTGTTAACAATTTCCAAAAGATGGAAACAATTCAAATGTCCATCAACAGATCAATGAATAAAGAAAATGTGATACATCCATACAATAGAATAATATTGGGCCATGAAAGAATGAAGTACTGACATATGTTACAACTTGAGTGAACATTGGAAACATTATGATAAGTGAAAGAAACCAGTTACCAAAGTCCACATACAGTATGACTCCATTCATATGAAAGTTCAAAATAGGGAAATGTGTAGATACAAAAAGCAGATTTTTGCTTAAGGCTGGGGGAGGGGGATGAGAGGTGATAGAGAAGTGACACCTCGATGGCATGAGCTTTGTTTTATAGGCAATGAAAGATTCCGAAATTGACTGTGATTATGGTTGCACATATCTGTGAATATACAAAAAACACCGAAGAATTGTACACTTTAAGTGGGTGAATTGTATGGTATGTGAATTCTATCTCAATAAGTCTGACTTAAAAAAAAAAAAGATTGAATAGATCAGCTATGCCATTCCTGATCTCCCATTTGGATCTCTCTCAGACATCATTTGTTGTTGCGACTTTGGTTATCCTAGGTGATGGGAAAGCCTTTTTATATGGCCCCAGCTCCCCCAGGTACTTGATATTGCAAGAACCAAGACTGAAACAATAGAGGGATAAGCTCTCAGTTGAGTGCTGAGTCAAAGATGACCTTATTGACTTAGAAATAGAAGTTAAATTATGTGAATTTTTTCTAAAATATAGGTGACAATGCAAAATTAGTTTATTTTGACATGGAGGGTTAAAAGACAATAAATTTGCCTTGCTACTTACATTTTAGACAGTAACTTTGAAATTGAAGCTATGATCTTGAGAGGATTTTCCCAATACTTTTGTCCACCTCCCCTCTTATGCACTGAGTATGCAGAAAAGATATTTCTACTCAGTAAAAAGTCTTGCTGCTTACTGATAGGAGGATATGAATACGGGAAATGAAAAGAAAAGTCTACTGTTTTTCTGACCCTGGGACTGATGGGGGAAAGGAGAATAAGAGGGTCAAACATCAGCACTTTGATTTTTCTCTCTCTAGGACAAATCTGGAGAGTGGAGGATGAGCCTTAGCTAAATAGTGAGGATTGGGAGAGTAGAGCATATAACTTGCTTTCTGCTTTGAACCTCGGAAAGAGGTCACTCACCTGGGGCGCAAGTTAATACAGCAGCACAGCATGGTCAGGCAAAGGAAAGCTCTGGTTCTGAGCAGTCCTAACTTCCCTTAGCTTCCTTGTGGCATGGATGCTCTGTGATTAACCTCAGGCCTGGATGAAACTCTGTGGCAAAGTGTGGCAACTCTACAAGAAAGCTTAAGGGGGAGCTACTGGTCACAGTCTGATGGAAAACAAGGAAGGCAGAAGATGAGCTTGTAAGTTATACTAGTCTCAAACAAGCTGCAAGTGCTAGCAAGGCAAGACGCATCACCTGGGTAGGAGAGGAAGCTACTGAGGAGTCCAATCTTCCTACACTTATATTTTGGTGTCACATAAAGTTCACAGCTTTCTTCCCCTATTCCATACCTGGATACCATTTTGGGGAGAGAAGCAGGGGGAAGGAAAGGTATCTGAAAGAAAGACTGGATGTTTTTTTCCAAGAAATACTCAATATCATATGTAAACACACCATCCAGGTGAAAATGGAAACCAGGAGGATAAAATAGTGTGGCAAGCAGTTTTAGACAAAGAGCAATTGGCAAAGTATAGGGGTACAAGAACTAAAGAAAAAATTTTTCAGAATTTACAGGTTTGCAGCTTTCTCCTTAAGGTGACCAGTGTTTCTTTGGTAATAAGTTTAAGAACTTATTGTCTGACACTATAGATGGGTCTATCTGCCCCAAAGCTTGAGAGTGCTTCTCTGGTAGATGGTGGCAGGGTCCCCAGGCATAAGTGTTGAAATCTTGGTATGTGGATGTAATGCACTATCCCAGAAGAAGGCCCACTATTTAGAACCTAAGCTCACACTCAAGACTGAGTAGGTCAGTTTGCTATCTAATTGAAAATTAGAGGCTGACAAATATCCTCAAAGAGCATAGTCTATGATTAGTCAATATACCACACACATCCAAGATGAAACGGGAAAATTTCAGGAAGAAATTAAGAAGATGCCATTTGCAGTATCATGGAAAGAAGTTGGTATTTTGATGTGGATCTGGATCCATACATAGGAAGGAGACAAATAGCACTTTCTATAGATACACATACATTTTTCAGAATTTTCTACTCTATGGTACAATGGAAAGATAATGGAGCTCTTTTGGAGAACAATTTTGGTTGGCTAAAAACATCCAGCTTACCACTCTGATCCTACAAAAGGGAGCATAAAATTTTTGGCACACATATCCCAGTGGTATCCCCAGAAAACTGAAAAGTTCAGCTGAAAAGTGTCCTAATATGTATTCAAGCAGAACATCTACGACTTTGTCTCTTCTTCCCAACAGGAAGCTTGAGATGGGTTTTATTTCTGGTTAAACAATAACTGATTCTAATTATTTTCTTTATTTTTGAGTTATAATAAAAGAGAAAAGTTATTCAGGCATGGGAGTATCTCTGTTATGGTAGATAAATAACTGTTGTCTCAAGTTTCCTGAATGTAAACTAAGATTATAGTATAATGCTGTTATTTTACAGTTTCTACTTCCACAAAAACATATGCGTTCCCCCCAATATAATATGCTATCATATCATATTAATTATTAAGGCATATATACACATATTCACAGACACAGACTAAAACCTCATACTTAATGTTATCTTGATTCATACTAATAACAGAATATACATTATTTTTCCATCGTATTTTCATTTCTTAGTCTTAGATGTTTAATATAGATGCGTTAAATGAAATGTACTACAAAAATATTACATAATCTATCGGTGTATCTTCTGTGTGACACTTAAGGGATAAATTGATCTACTGCATGCTTGCTGGAAGACTAGGCATTTTTACATACAGAACCAGATAATTTTACAATAAAATCACTATATTCCTTGTGGGCATGCTTTGCAACTTCTGCCTTAGGGAAAGCCTAAGGAAGGAGAGTCTCACTGGACAATTCTTTCCATTCTTTTCAGAAGAAGGACTATAGCTGTTAAGGAAAAAAATCTGAGAGGATTTAATCTTTCTTACACTCTAAAGACCTTTTAAGATATTCTTTCTTCTATTTCAGTTCCTGCTCTTCCCTTCCCTCCCTGTCTCTCTCTCTCTCCTTTCTTACTTCTCCTTTTTTTATCACTACCTGTCATGCATTAAGAACTGTGCTAGATACTAGGAATGAAAACAGTTAAAACAAAATATTGAACCCTTAGGAACTGTCAATCTAGTGAAGTGGACAGAGAAGCAGAATGAATAGTTCAGTGTAGGATATGTTACAAGAGACAGGCACAGACAGAGATCCGGAAACACCAAATAGAACACCTCTAAACAAGGTATCAAGTGATGCTTGGCTAAGAAGATGAAAACAGAGTTATAGTCTAAAGAATAAGTAGGCAACAACAAGGCAGAAGATGAAAGAGAATATTCTCAAGGGAAAAGGAGCATTTTTAATTGGAGAAATTCAAGCTGTTTGATATGGCTGGAGTTCCATACATATATGCATTTTCATTTTATAATTCTCACTCACTTTGGCCACCAAGGAATAGAGGCTTTTCTAGCCAGAACATCACTGCCAAGATAATTTTCTCTGTGTATTGATTTGAATCTACTCATTGTTCCAATCTGGTGCAAATTATTTGAAAAGTTCTTAGTCTACCCAAATGTGGGTTTGTGATTGTACTTTTTATACTGGAAACATTTAGCTGTCCAAAGGTTTTGTGATAGTTTTCATGAATCAGACTTCCCCTCATTTTTCTCAAGCACTTCTATTCTCCCACAGAGGAGAAACTAAGGTAAAATGATTTTCCCGTATCTACATGGTGATTTAAGAGAGAAAATGGGATTAAATACGTGATGGTTTCTTAGTTTGGAGACTATTATATATCCCATTGAGTTTCGTTTTCTGTTATCTCTCTGCTTTTTACGATTCATGCCTTGGTACACCTCATTAGGGATGAATCAACCTGCTCTGAAAACATTTACACCTTCAACAAAATCTCATATAGAAGGATACAGTTTTCCTTTAAAAATGTTTTATTTAATCATCTATTTGTCTTTTAATTCTAATATCTGATTAAATCAACCATAAGGCTATATGGACCTGAATTCAAGACGAGAAGTATTTCACTATTGTTCCATGATATGTCTAGAAACAGAATTAAAAGATTGGAAGAAACTTTATCAGGCCTTCAAAACCTCAGGTGCTTCAACATTAGAAGATGCTCCATGACCTTTCAGAAATAGAGCTAACTCTGTAATAAAATTACTTTCTATTCTGACATGCATTGTTCTAACAACTGCACAAAACTGCACAGATATATCTTCTGTCCAGGATAGACATTGATCTGTTTAGGGATTCTTTAGTGTAGAGACAGTGAATAGAATGCCCAGCTTCCTTTATCTGCCTCCCAGGTTGGAGAAATACTCCATAAAAGAGGTTCAGAATGACAACCAGCAGATTGAACCAGACTGCACTGTGCTCTAAATATGGGAGAAAATATGAATAAATGCACAGAATAAATATAAATGTATTTATATTGACATGGAGAGTTGATAACAAGATTCCATTTGTATTTGGTTGAGAATTGAAAGAATAAGAGCTATTTGAATATGTCTGGAAAGTCCTTGGAAGTTTTTGGGTAAAAAGGTAGTGAATTTTGCCACAATTTCTCCTTTATTTCTATGAAGGTGGGCATATTCTGACACATACAGAGTGTCACATTTAATCTATCTGCTAACAGATTTTAAAACTAGTCCTAGAGACAGCAACTTCTGGTCTTATTATTTCTGTCGACCTTTACACAGTGCTCAATTTATGAATGATCTGAGATAGAAAAGTATAACACAATGGTAAAGACCACAAGTTTCAGAACCATACAGATAAGGGTTTGAAATTCCCTCCCATTTAATGGCTGTATGACACCAGGCAAGTTACTTTGTCCACCAGAGGCTCTCTCTTCTCTTCTGTACAATGAAAATAGTAATAGAATATATGGAATATATATGATAATTAAGTGAGTTAATTATATAAAGTATTTAACGAAGCAGTTGGCAGATCAAATATTAAAAAAATAAACAGGAGCATTTGTGATTAGGCTGAAGTTGAACAGTTACGTGGTAGCCTTTCAGCATAGGGGTTTTATTTCTCATACACAAATTATTTGAGGGAGTAACTGGATATATTAACTTTTTCAGTAACAAAGATACTATTCATACAGATGGCATTGTGATATATTACTAAAACATAATGAGTTGAAAGAAGAAGTGGTTCTTTTAATGTGTCTTTTGGATCAGTATAATTGATTATACAGAATGAATCCAATAACGCTTTTTTCACTTGTTATATTTACCTACAAATAAACCCATAGAGAGTCTCCTGTATTCCTCCCCATTAGTAAGATTTTAATTGTTCAGTCTTTTAGAAATGATCATAAGGGAATTCCAGTTCCAATCCATCTACTGAGTTTTGTTGGTTAATGTACATGAGTCATCAGACTGTCATAAAGAAAGTGACTGAATTTCTGGTAGAGCTAATCCTTTATCAGACCATGCATCAACTGCTCCTTTTACAGAGAGAATAAAAAGTGAACAAACAATGAAATACGTTTCCAAAAAAACCCTATAAAACTCCAGAAACCAATCTTAATGAAAACAGATAAGTGATTTACCCAATAGAGAGTTCAAACTAATGGTTATAAAGATGCTCACCAAGGTCAGGAGAGCAACGTATAAACAAAGTGAAAATTTCAATAAGGGGATTGAAAACATAAAAAGGTATCAAAAAGAAATCATAGAGTTGAAGAATACAATAACTGAAATGAGAAATTCAATACAAGGGTTCAACATCAGACTAGATCAAGTAGAAGAAAAGTTGAGCAAATTCAAAGACAGGGCCATGAAATTCATCCAATCAGAGGAGTAAAAGGAAAAGAAATGCAAAAAATGAAGATAGCATAAGGGACTTATGGAACATCATCAACAGACCAATATATGCATCTCCCAGAAGAAGAAGAGAGAAAGGGGAAGAAAGCTTAGTAAAAGAAATAATGGTTAAAACCTTCCTTAAACTGGGTAAAGAAACAGACATCCAGATCCAGAAGCCCAAAGAGAACCAAACAAAAACAATTCTAAAGAGACCCGGACTTATATCTTAAATAGACTGTCATGATTATAAGATGTTTCATCTAAGCATCACAGTAACCACAAAGCAAAAACCTGGTAGATTCACAAAAGCTAAAGAGAAAGGAATCAATGCATACTACCACAGAATATCATCAATTCACAAAGAAAGAGAGGAAGAGAGGAACAAAGGAACAAAGGAATTACAAAACAGCTATAAAACAACTAACAAAATGGCAATAATAAGTCTATCCTTATCAATAATTACTTTAAATGTAAATGGACTAAATTCTCTAATCAAAAGACAGAGTGGATGATTGGATTAAAAACAATGACTAAACTGCATGCTGCCTATAAGAGACTCACTTTAGCTTTAAGAATGCACATAGACTGAAAGTGAACAGCCAGAAAAAGATATTCCACACAAATGGAAACAAAAAGAAATCAAAGCTAGTAATATTTATATCAAACAAAATAGGCTTTAAGCCAAAAACTGTAATAAAAGATGAAGTGGGTCATTATATAATTATAAAGGGGTCAATTCATGAAGAGGATATAAGTATAAGTATTTATGCACCCAACATACAGCACCTAAATATATAAAGCAAATATTACCAGATCTGAAGAGAGAAATAGACAGCCATACAATAATAGCAGGGGACTTCAATACCCCACTTTCAACAATGGATGGATCAACCTGACATAAAATTAATCAGGAAATGTTGGACTTAAATTACATGTTAGACCAGATGGACCTAACAGACATACACAGAACATTCAATCCAAGAGCATCAGAATACACATTTTTCTTGAGTGTTCATGGAACATTTTCCATATGTTAGGCCACACATAAGTCCTAATAAATTTAACAAGATTGAATCATATCCAGCATCTTTTCCAATCACAATGGCATGGAATAGAAATCAATTATTAAAAGAAAACTGGAAAATTCATAAATATGTGGAGACTAAAATACATGCTCCTGAACAGCCAATGAGTCAAAGAGGAAATCAAGAGGGAAATAAAAAAATATCTTGAGACAAATGGAAACACAACATGCAAAAACTTACAGGTTTAGCAAAAGCAGTTCTAAGAGGGAAGTTTATAGCAGTAAATGCTTACATAAAAAAAGAAATAATTCAAATAACAATCTAACTGTACATCTCAAGAAATTAGAAAAAGAAGAGCAATCTAAGCCCAAAGTTAGTATAAGGAAGAAAATAACAAAGACCAGAGTGGAAATAAATGAAATGGACTAGAAAGACAAAAGAAAAGAACCATAAAACAAAGTTGGTTTTAAAAAATGATAAACAAGATTGACAAGTCAGAAGACGCAAATAAAAAATCAGAAATGAAAGAGGAGGTATTACAACTGATAACACAGAAATAAAAGGATCATAAGAGAGTATAGAGAACACTTATATGACAACAAATTGTAAACCCAGAAGAAATGGATAAGTTCCTAGAAACACACACGCTATCAAGCCTGAATTAGGAAGAAACAGAAAATCTGAACAGACCACCATCAAGTAAGGAGATTGAATCAGTACTCAAAAACCTCTCAAAAATTAAAAGCCTACTACCTGATGGCTTCACTGGTGAATTCTACCAAAGATTTAAAGAATTAATACTGATTCTTCTCAAACTCTTCCAAAAATTAGAAGAGGAGGGAATACTTGCAAATCCATTTTACAAGGCCAGCATTACTCTGATGCTAAAGCCTGACAAGGGTATTACAAGAAAAGAAAACCATAGGCCAATATCCATAATGAACATAGATGCAAAAATCCTAAACAAAATACTAGCAAACCATATTCAACACTACATTAAAATGATCACACACCATGACCAAGTAGGATTTACTCCTGGGATGTAAACATGGTTCAATATATGCAAATCAATGAATGTGATACATTTAGCAAAGTGAAGTATAAAAATTGTGTGATCATCTCAACAGACGCATAAAAGAATTTGAGAAAGCTCACAATATTTTCATGATAAAACTTCTCAACAAATTGGGTATAGAAGAAACATACCTCAATGTAATAAAGGCTGTATATGACAAGCCCACAGCTAACATCGAACTCAATAGTGAAAAGCTGAAACCTTTCCTCTAATTTCAAGAGCAACATGTGAATGCCCAGACTCTCACCAGATTTATTCAACAGAGTACTGGAAGCCCTAGGCAGAGAAGTTAGGCAAGAAAAAGAAATAAAAGGCGTTCAAATTGGAAGGGAAGAAGTTAAATTTTCCTTGTTTGCTGATGATATATCATATATAAAAAATCCTAAAGGTTCTACCAAAAAGCTGTTAGAACTAATAAACGAATTCAGTAAAGTTGCAGGATACAAAGCAACATACAAAAATCAGTTGCATTTCTATACACCAACAATGAACTATCAGAAAGATAAATTAAGAAAAAAACCCATTTATAATTTAACCAAAAAGAATAAAATGCCTAGAAATAAACTTAAACCAAGAGGTGAAAGATTTGTACAATGAAAGAAATTGAAAGATGAAATTCTTTGATGAAAGAAATTGAAGAAGACACAAAGAAATAGAAAGATATTCCATGTTCAAGGATTGGAAGAATCAATATTGTTAAAATGTCCATACTGCCCAAAGCTATTTACAGATTCAATGCAATCCTTATCAAAATTTCCAATGGCATTTTTCACAGAAATAGAAAAAAAATCTGAAAATTTGCATGGAATCACAGAAGACCCTGAAGAGACAAAGCAATCTTGAGAAAGAAGAACAAAGCTGGAAGCATCATATTTCCTGATTTCATACCATATTGCAAAGCTGTAGTTATCAAACCAGAATGGTATTTGTGTAAAAAAAGACACAGTTCAATGGAAGAGAATCAAGAGCCCAGAAGTAAATTGATGCATATATGGTCAATTTTTTACAAAGGAGCCGAGCATATCCAAGGAAAGGATAGCCTCTTCAATAAGTGCTTGCTGTTGGGAAACTGGATATCCACATGCAAAAGAATTAAACTGGACCCTTGTTTTACCCCAAACACAAATAACTACAAAAATGGATTAGAGACTTGAATGTAAGATCTGAAAGCATAAAACTTGTAGAAGAAAACATACAGGGTAATCTTGACATTGAGCTTGGCGATGATTATTTGGATTTGACACCAAATGCAAAGGGAACAAAAACAAAAATCAACAAATGGCACCATATCAAACTAAAACTCTGCATAGCAAAGGAAACCATCAACAAAATGAACAGACATCTTATAGAATGGGAGAAAATAGTTCAAACCACATATCTGATAAGGGGTTAATATCCAAAATACACAAGAAACTCACACAAGTCATAGCAAAAAAGTAATAACACAATTTAAAAAATGGGCAAAGTACCTAGATAGATATTTTTACAAAGACATACAAATGGCCAACAGGTACATGGAAAGATTCCCAACATCACTAATCATCAGGGAAATGCAAATCGAAACAACAATGAGATATCACCTCACACCCATTAGAATGGCTATCATCAAGAGATAACAACTGTTGGCAAAGATGTGGAGAAAAGGGAACTTTTGTACACTGTTGTTGGGATTGCAAACCGGTTCAGCCATTATGGAAAACAGTCTGGAGTTTCCTCAAAATATTAAGACTAGAAGTACCATTTGGTCCAGCAATTCCACTCTTGGTATATATCCAAAGGAAATGTAAACAGGACATCAGAGATACATGTACTTCTGTGTTTGTTGCAGCATTATTTACAGTAGTGAAGATATAAAAACAACTTGTGTCCATCAGCAGATGAATGGATAAAGAAGATGTGGTATATATACACAATGGAATATTATTCAGTTATGATAAAGAAGAAATCCTGCCATTTATAACAACATGGATGGACCCTGCGGACACTATGCTAAGTGAGATAAGTCAGGCAGAGAAAAATGAAGAGTGTATGATATCACTTACATGACATCACTTGGAATCTAAAAAAGCCAAATGTGTAAAAACAGAAAGTAGAATGGTGGTTACCAGGAGCTAGGAGGGGGGTGGAATTTGGGAGATATTGCTTATGGGTACAAACTTGCAACCAGTAGATAAACAAGTTCCAGATATCTAACGCAGAGCATACTGATTATAGACAACAGTACTGTATTATAAACTTCAAAGTTGCTAAGAGAATAGATATTAATTGTTCCCACCACAAAAAACAAATGATAATTATGTGCTATAATAGAGGTGTTAGCTAACACTATGGTGGTAATCATATTGCAATATAATAAATGTGTCAAATCAACACATTGTACACCTTAAACCTATACAATGTTATATGTCAATTGTATTTCTCCTGAAAATAAATTTAAACATAAAAGCTGCTCAACATCACTAATTATCAGGGAAATACAAGTCAAAACCACAATGTGTTATCACCTCACACTTTTATGATATCTTATCAAAAAGACAGGAATAAGTGCTGGCGAGGATGTAGAGAAAAGGGAACCCTTGTACACTGTTGGTGGGAATTTGAACAGGTATAGCCACTATGGAAAATAATATGAAGGTTCCTCAAGAAATGAAAATAGAACTACTATACGATCCAGCAATCCCACTTTGGGGTATATATCTGAAGGAATCAAAATCACTATCTCAAAGAGATATCTGCACTCCCATGTTCATAACAGTATTATTCACAATAGTCATTGTCTGGAACCAACATAAACGTCTGTCAATAGATGAATGGGTAAATATAATGTGGTATATATACCACCATATATATGTGTGTGTGTGTATATATATATATATATACACACAAATGAATATTATTTAGCCTCAAAAAACAAGGAAATCTTGCTGTTTGAGATGACATGATTACCTGGAGGGCATCACGCTAAGTGAAATAAGCCAGAAAGAGAAAGACAAATACTGCCTGGTATCACTTATAGGTGGAATCTAAAACAAAAACAAAAACAAAAAAAGTCAAATTCATAGAAACAGGTAGTGAAATGGTGAATGCCAGGGGCTGGGGGGCATGGTAAACAGGGAGATAATGTTAAAAGGGTGTAAACTTTCAGTTATAGGATGAGTAAGGTCTGAAGATCTAACGTACAAGATGATGGCCATAGTTGATAATACTGTATTGTATAATGGAAATGTGCTAAGAGAGTAGAACTGAAACATTCTCACCAAAAAAAAAAGAGGTAAATATATGAGGTGATGGATATGTTCATTAACTAGATGGTCAGAATCCTTTTCAGAAAGTATATGTATATCAAATCATCATGGGAAACACTTTATTACAATTTCATTTGTCAAGTATACCTCAATAAAGCTGAAAAAAACAAGATAAAGTTAATACATGAATATTTTGTGCAACCAAGTCCATGCACTTTTATATATGCAATATTTGCCTCTTGATCAATTCTTAGAATTATAGAAATATGTGTTTTAATCCTGCTCCTTTTGCCTTTTCTATATCGTATGATTTTCTTCTTCTCTTAAAAAAATCAATGTAGCTCCACTCAGTTTATTTCTTTTGAGGTCGCTGTCTAACTCTGGGTATGCTTTTATTCCGCGTCATGTCTGAAATCATTACGTTATTATTGATAGCATCAGAACAGCTAGTGACATACGTTTGGATGAGATTAATAGCCAGGCAACTGGAAGATCAGATTGCCAAACCATGTACTCAAGTTGAGTCTGTATTTATTGCTGTTTAATATGGAAAGAACTTTTTAAAGAGATGGAGTCTAAAATCTGCTCTGGAGTTCAGAGGGTGGCATGAGCCTGTCTCTGGGAAACAAAGTTGGTGATATAATTCAGGAGTATAGTGATGACTTGGTAGCATGAGCCAAGTACAAAACAAGGTAGGTGCTTAATTCAATCATGACCTTTGAAAATTTTTCCTTACTAGTGTGGGAGGTCTTTTTAGGAATGGAATTGGAACAAGACGTGCTTCTTCCCATGTGTAAACAGTGAAATGAGTCTTTCAAATAGTTTTTAATTACACTTTCTGAGCCCAGAGCTTGAAAGTGCCAGTGGAACTGAAAAGCAGTGTTGTTTATTTCATTGTCAGGGTGAGAGCATGATGGAAAAGCCTTCCTAACACGCTCTGGAACCAATTGAAACATTCTGAGGGAAAACACTTCCCTGCTTCATAGTTATGTAAAATATTTTCTGTGAGTGTATTTTGAGTTCAAGAATAATTTAGAAATTCTGAGAAATTTTCGTTACTGACAGTTATTTATGCTTCTATTTAACATTTTTGACAATAAGCCAAAGTAGGGAAGTTGTTTTGCAGGCCACTATTTTTTTAACCAAAAAAGTTATTTTTTTGTTTGATGAGTATATAAATATTGAAACCTAATAATTTCCTCTTATTTATACATTTTTCCCTAAATTAGATTGTATTTTTTAAAATTATGCCAGGGGCAAAAAAAAATACCTTGAATAAAATGAAATATATGTCATCCAATTGTTCGCAAATGAGGTTTGGCCATAGGTTCTAAGTCTTGTATAATAGTGGTATTTTAAAACTGGCAATGTAATTTGTTGTTCATATATGATCTGAGATCAGGAATCTATGAGGGGCAGAGCAAACAAGGAACAAAAAAATTAGGAGAGTAGGTAATGGATATATTTTGAACTGAAAGTTTTGTTAAAAAATGAGCAAAGAAGCTTATGAAACCAAGCAGTAATGAATTAGAATTATTCAAACTCAAGAAGATATATGGAATTCTCTGGAAAACGGCATTTAATAACTGCTGGGATCCTTGTTAGTTAGGTCTGCCTTATTTTATGTCATATTTGGGTTTTTATTTTAAAAATCCTTTAAATGAACTAGAGAAACATGTTACTTAAAAAAACCATTTGTTAAATCTTTTTGTAAGATAAACCCCTGGCAATATAAGCCAGAGTTCTCAAGAAAAAATGTTATTGCACAATAGCTAGTATAATAACATAATATAATAACAATTAATTTATTAATAAATTAATAAATGAACTGTTCATTAGTTAATATAAATTAACACAAAACAGTAACATACTAGACTTCATCCATTTAAAAATGTACTTTCTTCACATTTTAATAGTTCCAAAGTCAGGATGCATTTCACAATTACAGTCAGACAGCTATTCATAGTTTAATGATTTCAAGTTATGTGCCTTGATGGTTCTGTGAATAGTGAGTTTAATTATCATTTAAAAGTCTTCAAAATAATTACCCTGTAATTGGACATTGAAAGAAAAAGACATTGTGTAAGGCACAAAGCAGGGTGACTGAGCACAAATCCAATAGAAGTGAGGCAAACATTTGTCTTTGGAAGAATGACCTCAATTCCATATTTTTTGGCAAAGCAACAAAATATATTACATATCCTAAGGAAGGAAGATGTCCCCAAATAAATAAAGCCATGCTGTTATTTTTTTAGTTCTTATCAAACACAAAGTAATGAAACCAATGACAGCCAAAAAAAAAAAATGTGAATAACTTAGAGTAGATTCAAGAAATTTCAAAGCAACAAGCATCTATTGTGATCAATTTATGTGTCATTCTGGACTCTTTTTCCCGTGTCTTAGGATTTTTTCCAACAGCATTCTTTTCTTTCCTAATGTTACATAAAATGGTAATGTTCTGACTGATTTCATCTTAGAGTCTATGTGAAATATAGACTTAATGAAATATGAAGTATGGTAAATCGAATATTTATAATGATATACATGTACTACTTGCCTGCTTTATATTAACTGTTTTTAAGAGTTTTTATGAATTAGTTATGCAATATCTATATAAAAGTATTTTATGCAACATACTCACATTTTCTTTCTGAATGACCAATGGATAGTGCCCATATCCTGCAGTGCATATACCATGCATTGGAGAATGTTGATTTAATCAAATCCCCTCCAACAGAAAAGTTTTACTCAGGTACTAAATCATTACTTTTTATTAAATTTGCCAGATATGGATTCTTAAGAAGAATCATGCAGTAAATTATTACCTACATGCTTATAGGTACTGTATACTGTGGGGTCACTCCCCCAATTCCTGTCTTCAAGCATCAATGTGCTAACTGCTGGAAATATCAGATGCTGATAGCACTCACTGGGACAGGTCCTAGGCCACACAAAACTGTTTCCAGCAAGGTTATGACCTTTCCAAGGGGCTGCTCTGCTCATGTCCATCGGTTCATGTGGAAATGCAAACATCTCATTCCCACGCCTCAATTTGGGACAACACCAAAGGGCCATCCCAGTTTCAGAGGTCCTTATAGGACCTAGACTAAGCATTCAGTTGCTGCCGCGTTGTGGTCACCTTCTCTCTTTGCCCAACCCTGCCTTTCTCACTCGCTTACATGTGTTATCTCCCAATTAAGCTTCTGCACACAACTCCCCATCTCAGAGTCTGACTCCAGGAAACCAAATCTAAGACACCATATCATTCTAATTCTCAGTGTGGAAAGAATACTTGTCATGGAGTTTTTTGTTTTTCTTTTTAAATATTGGCCCTGAGCATACACCTGTTGCCGATCGTTTTTTCTTCTTCTTCTTCCTCTTCCTCTTCTCCCCAAAGCCCCCCAGTAAATAGTCATATACTCTTGTAGTAGGTCCTTCTAATTCCTCTATGTGGGATGCCACTTCAACATGGCTTGACGAGCTGTACTAGGTCCACACCCAAGATCCAAATGGGAAAACCCTGGGCTGCCAAAGTAGAGTGCACAAACTTAACCACTTGGCAACTGGGCCAGCCCCCTGTTCATAGAGTTTTGAATGATAATTCATCTATAAAATCTTTTAACTAAATTTTATGTGTAATAGAAACCACAGTGCCTTGAGTTAAACAAGGTGAGAGAATTAGAAAGTGGTGTTACTAAGGGAGGCTAGGCTGTGATCAGAAAAGAAAAACAGCCTAATGCATAATGATTCACACATTGTAGGAGTTTGGTTTCCAGCCATGAAAGACTAGGTAGTTGGTCTTCTTGTGGTAATTCAATGTTCCTTTCATAGTGCAGCTCTCCCATTCCCTAGGGCATTGTCACAACTTATATCCTGAGGGCAGCAGAATGGAAAAGAGTGTAGAGAATGGAGGATACTCACTTCTTAAAAGCTGCAACCTAAACATTACAAACATCACTTCAGTTCACCTTCCATTGGCTTGACTCAGTTACTTACCTGCAAGGGAGGCTGGGAAAGGTAGTCTAGATGCAGCCCAGGAAGAAGGGGAAATGGATTTTTGATAAACTACCAGAACCTTTGCTGCACATACCTTTCTCAGAACATAAATGAGCTCCCAGGAAAGATGGTCAAGTAAATACATACTTACCTAAACCTACTCAATCACATCGAAATGAAAACAAATGAACCAACTGCAAAGAATGAGATTCATTTTGAACTGAAATTTAGGAGTTGTTACAACCTCATACCAATGTTGTGTAGCTAGAAACCATATCATTTTGAAAATGTTGGAAAAAGACTCCAAGATACAATGTACACCTTCCTAATGCAAGGAGAAAGTGAACATATATTCTAAAATACCCACAAACTAGGAATTTGTTTGAATCTTCTAGGAAATTAAGAACACTGCTTGATGGTCAAATAAAATTCCAACTAGAATTTTGAAAATTGACAAAATGACTCTTCATTTGGAGTAATAAATAGCAAGTAAAAGGAAATGTAATTAAGGAGAATTTATTTCACTTAAATGTGCTATAAAATAGTTAAAATACTGTGGTACTGCTATAATTGACAGATAAATCAGCACGAAGGGCAGTGACTGACGCATAGTAGGTGCTTAAAAAGTAGTTCTTCAGCAAATGAATAGATAAGTTGATAAATAATAAAAGAGCCATGAACTGATACAATTATAAATACTCATTCTTTAATTATGACATTTCAAATGAGTCAGGAAAAGATGAGTTATTCACTAAATATTGATAGGATAATACATTAATTACCCAGAAAAAAATTGTCTGTCTTATATTAGAAACAACCAGCTCCAATGCACGCATTTTATAAATATTTTGTTTTTACCAGATAAAATCAGGAACTACTGAAAGAACCAGAAAGATTATATTGTTCATCTTCATCACTTTACATTAGAATAAAATTGATTTTAGAGAGGTTACGTTTCTGTCAAAAGGCCAGTTAATTTAGTAGGGAACCATAACTTGGATATCCAATTCAGGGCTCATTCTGTTATATTATACTACATTTAGGAGATAGTTAAATACACAGCCTCCTGTGGGGCTCAAATTTGATTCTTTTACATTCTCATCCACAGAGACACAAATAGAGAACGGAATTAAAAGGTAATTAAGCTTATAATCTTGAGAATATAGGTATTTCCTATTTTCAAAAATCTCTAATAAAAGTAATTTCACAACAATTCTTATCAGAGTGAGTAAGCCCTAGAGTTTAATAATACACTTTGTCTTCCAAATGTCTAAATTCAATCTCATTTGCTATAGCTTGAATATTTTCCTTCATCTTCTTCTTGGAGTGCTTCAAGACAAATTCAATAGAGCTGACATTCATAGAAGTTAATTTTAGTGGGAATCTAGAAATGGCAAAAAGTGCACATTTTTTTCTAGTAACATTAAATTAGCTTGACTCTATTTTCTTTTCAAAAGTTTCAAATACAAGAAATGGCACAGTCAGTGGAATTGACCCTATTCAGGTATTATACTGATATGAGAGGGTTTCAATCATTTTCTCGAATAGTCGGCTCGGCCCTGAAACAATCTGTTTCTGGAGCTGATGAGTGTAGATGTGCTTGGTGCCCTGCTCAGTTTCTCTGCCCTGGCTGGTGCACTCATATCCCAGCCACTGTTGAGTATTAGTTGCTAACAGCTCAGATTCCCCTGTCTCCTGAGAATTGCCACCTGGCCTGATACACCTGGAAAACGACACCATCTCCATAGACGGTAGTGTACAACTCATGACTGACTGATCCTGGGGAACAAAAGGTCAGCTCCTTACCCATGTGGGACATTGCATTACTATGCAGGTTCCAGAGCTCAGCTGGGATCTGACTGATTCTGGGCTTCAGCTGAGCCCTCATGTTTGTCCAGGCTCCTCATATCTTGCTTCCCTTACTCTCTTACAGGTTTTTCCTGAGGGCACTCCCTACTAAATCACTTGCACAAGAATTCTCACATCAGGCTTTGTTACTAAGGGACACAAATTAGGACAAGGAGTTTCTCTGGTCCCCACAGAGAAACTGTTTTGCTTAAAAACAAAACAAATGAAAATATCTCTATTATTTGAAGATATGACGCCCCTCTGTTTATATTGTGTGACACTCTGTTGAGTCTACCAGCCCCTAAACAGCCTCCTAAATTCCATCTCTGTTTTCTCCTAGCTAGTGACATATGGAAATGCACACTAGTTCCTTATATCCTTCTATTTCTTCACCCTACTTAGCTTATGACACTGTCAATTGGTTTAGCTATAGCTACTTTCCCCCCCTCAATTTCTCATATAGAATTGGATTATAGCCAAAGCATGACTTCATGACCCACTTGACACGGTGGCAAGCAGAGAGGCAATCATAGTATGGTGGACCATGTCCACCAAGGAGTGGGTCTCTGCAGTCTCTTAGAACAGTAGTTCTGAACTATGAAGACCACATAAACAGAAACATAGAGGCTGTCAGTCATTCAATTCTCCATTCAATCATACATTCAGCAAGTATGTGTCAAACATCTTCTATTGCCAAGAACTGCACTAGGGCTGAAAATACAATGGCCTTCATGACCTATAGGAAGTAAAATTTGCCTTCAAAGATCTTAAATTCTATTGGAGAAGCTAAGGGAACATTAATCCAATAGTTATAATAAATGTTATAGGTTCTGTGATAGTAAAAGCAGAAGGTGCTCAGTAGCACAGAGCAGAATCTTCTAACTCAGCAACCAGTACATGTCTGCCTAGGGGAAGCAATGCCCAAACTGGGACCTGAAGTTTGACTCACAGTTAGCAGGAAAATGAGAAAGTGGAGAGAGCTCTTCAGACAGAGAGAAAACCGCATATAAGGCCCAGAAGCAAAAGATGCCTGGAATACTTGGGGAAGTGAAGTGCAGGATGGCTGGACTGGGGGAAGGAGAATGAGAGATGAGACAGAGACTAGAAAGGGAAGGAGAAGACAGATCACAAAGAGCCTTACGTTCTTTATAATTGAGAGGATAAGACCCTTCTCTCCCACCTTACTCTGAGTCAGGCTAGCAGTAAACTTCTCTTTTCGTAGTTACATAGCTTTCAGAAAACAAGTAACATTACAGTTCACTAGAAGGTATATAGTCATATTTTGATCAGTGACAAAGCAAGAGACTTGAAAAGCGGTAGCATTTTAAGGATCTGAGTAGTTATATCCCCTCCCTGTGGTGTCTCAACTCAGCCATCTTTGGCAAATGTGCTGCCGAGGTATTGCTGCATCCTCATAATAACTCACATGAATCCAGCCCTTTGACATTTACAAAGATCTTTATTCCTCTTCCTGGGACCTGCCCACACTTTTGCTCTTGACTGCTAGCAACTAGTGCTTGTTGATTTGAGTGACACTCCTCTTAGGTCAGTGAAATAGGCTATTTTATCACAGTCATTTAAGAGGAGGAGGAAGTGAAGCTAAACACCTTTAAATGACTTTTGTAAATTCACGGACCAAGAACAAGTTGGGTTTTGGACACCATCCAGGTCTCTAGATTCCATGTCCAAAGCTCATTCTAAAGCACTGCCCCCGTCACACGTCCCAAAGGTCATCTCGGTCCCTCCGATGGCTTCAAGTCTTCACAAAGTAGAGAGCTGGATTAAGTACTTAAAGCTTTGCATGAAATCATTAGCTTAAAAATCTGAGGCATGGTACATAGGTCTGGTCTGTGTCCTGTTAGAGAAGAATGCCTAATGGAAACAAGGTTCTTTCTTGCCAACAAAAGAGGAAAAAAAAATTTAAAGGAGAATATCATGATTTTTAAAAGTTTAGTTTTAAATTTTAATTTTTCAGTCATTTCAGTCTACAAAGTACACTAAGGAATAAAAATCAGTAAATGGGATCATTTCAAATACAAGGATTACTTCAAAGAGAAAACTAATGATGTTTATCCATGTGCTCAATGGAAATGATGACCAAATGTCTACGTTACCACAACTGAATTATCAAGTAATGCATTAAAAAGGCAAGTGGGGGAGATTACCATTCAATTAAATTCTACATGTTATAGCGCCTGGCAGACATCCCATTTTCTAGTAGATAAAACAATTTTTGTTTTATCTTTCCTGGTAGTGTTGCTGTTATTCATTTTTGTAGTTGTTATTCATTCTCTGTAGGAAATTAAGGATGTTATTTGAGAAAATGTTTAAAAGTCTCACATTTTTCACATGTTGCCTAGGAAGAAGTTTTTCATTGTAAGAGACATTTAGAGATATTGATGTTTTAAATCTATTTCCTTTGTGGTCATCACGAAGATTCAATTATGTTGCGCAAGTCCATCACAGAACTTTGGTCTGTGTCTGTGCTCTGTGATGGCTGATGGCACCACTTTTTCTGAGTAAAGGAAAAATTGCAGAGAGGAGTGACCGAGCACGTGACCAGGGGGCATGCTTTTCAGAAGCCCAAAGAGAACACACACTTTTAGGGCAATTGTGAAATAAGAAAGCTTCCTTTGAGGTCCTCCCTCATTGCTGCCAGTGCGCACTTTACGCCTCGTATCCCCCATCCTTGACTACAGCTCTCCAATCTTTAGTCTTGTGTCTGTCTCTGTCACATTTAGCCTTTTGATATCTGGCTGCTGTTGTTGAGTTATTGTCTCTCCCACAGGATGTTTGATTTTTAGTGCAGAGGCCTCTTTATTTTCACTTTCTATTTTCTGTACTGTTTTGAAATTTCGTGAATATACATTAGTTTTATAATGAGAAAATGAAAATAGATTTCCACTTTTGTGAAAATGACGTATTTGTGTATGAACTTCCTTTTTTTTTTTTTTCTTGGTGAGGAAGATTCACTCTAGACTAACATCCATTGCCAATCTTCCTCTTTTTGCTTGAGGAAGATTTGCTCTGAGCTAACATCTGCGCCAATCTTCCTGTATTTTGTATTTGGGTCACCACAGCATGGCTGACAAGTGGTATAGGTCTATGCCTGGGATCCAAACCTACAAACGTGGGTCACTGAAGCAGAGCATGCCAAACTTAACTGCTACACCATGGGATGGGTTCCCGAGATTGAATTATAGAAAAAGATCAATGAGAAAATTAATGGGGAAGACACTGCCTCATTATTCTGTTCCACTATAATCCACTTGTCCCTGAGAGTTAGTGACAGAAAACATTTAAGATATTTCTAACAGAAGGAATTTAACACTGGGGATTGGTTTCCTGCATGAAGACGGAGCTGAGAAGCCAAACATGGGAGACAACATGGCAATTAATAAGTCACTCTTAAGTAAAGAAAACATACTGACTGATTTAGAATGAAGTTTGTGAAAGATAATTTCAAGTTTATACACATTTCTTTTGAGAGATTTCTGGGAAAACGATCTGGCCTTTAATAGAAGTTAGGAACCAAGAGGAAAATCTGGTTTAGAAGGAAAGATAATCTAATGATTTGGGATGATTATGAGAAATCCAAGCAGATATTTTTAGTATTATTATCAGTACTTGGCACATAGGAGATACTGAGTAAATGTGCTTTGTTTTTTTCATTATGTGAGAAATATCATATTAAAAATATAATGGTTAAATCATTTGTACAAATTTAATATTTAACAATAGTGGATAAAATCATGAACAGTATATAAAGGTAATAGATAAAAAGCCAAGGGCCAGCCTCAAGAATGCCCAAATACAAGAGCTGGAGTGAAAAAAGGAATTAAAGAGCCAGCCCTGATGGCCTAGCAGTTAAAGTTTGGCGTATTCTGCTTTGGTGGCCTGGGTTTTGTTCGCGGGTGCAGAACCACACCACCTGTCTGTCAGTAGCCACGCTATGGTGGTGCTTCACATAGAAGAGCCAGAAGAACTTACAACTATACATAACTATGTACTGGGGCTTTGGAGAACAGGAAGGAAGAAAAAAGGAGGCGGATTTGCAACAGATGTTAGCTTAGGGTGAATCTTCCCCTGAAAAGAAAAAAAAGAGAGAGAAAAGAAGAGGCAGATAACATATTGTACATCTTACATGAACCACATACAATGTGAGATGCTTTATGAAACGTGGAAACAATAATTAATATGAGCTTCCTCTCTGATAAAGGAAACACAAAATCAAAAGTAGGAGTCTCTCTCTGAAAAGAAATCCCATTTAGGTAAAAGGAACAACGAGGCAAACACTTGGACCTAAAAATCCTTTTTAAAATGTGCAAATACTGTGCTGTAAATTTCTTTCCGTGACTGATAAGAAAAGTTAAATGATGCAAAATATTTATGAACCATGGAAGCAAATAAGCATCTCCCTCTTTCCAGCTTTATTGAGGTATAATTGACAGATAACATTGTGTAAGTTTAAGGTGTATAACATGTTGATTTCATACTGTTACATATGGCAAAATGATTACTAACATAGCTTAGCTAACACCTTCATCATGTCACATAATTACCATTTCTTTTTTGTGGTGAGAACATTTAAGATCTACTCTCTTAGCAACTTTCAACTATATAATACAGTTTTATTAGCTATAATCACCATGCTGTACATTAGACACCCAGAACTCGTTAATCTTAAACCTGGAAATTTGTACCATTAAGAATCCTTTTTGATGAGTTGGTTTGAGACAGAGGTCTCAAGAATAATTTTCCTCATGTTCCAATCTCTTTCGAAATTAATATTTTCTCCTCACGTATGTTTTTTTTCCTCAAAGAGACAAGAGCTAATTTGCTCCCAAATTCTTTTACTTCTGAACTTGCCTCTACCCAGCTAGAGACGTAAACATTGTGTCAGCATAGACATTGATGTTCAGTAGACACGTTGCCGGTAATTGTGGAAAATCATAAATCATGGCATATTTGTTTTCTATATTGCTGATGTAACATATCTCCGTGAATTTTGTAGTAATTTGTGGATAAAAACACAAATTTGTTGTCTTACAGATCTGTAGTTCAGAAGTCTGACATAAGTCTGATTGGGCTGGTGTCAGCAAGGCTGGTTCCTCAGGAAGCTCCATGAGAAAATTCATTTCCTTGCTTTGCTCCAGCTTCCAGAGGCCACATGCATTCCTTAGTTGGGGGCCCCTTTCCTCCATCAACTCGCAACACGGTACCTTTCTGACCCTTCTTCCATGGTCAGTCACCTTCTCTCACCACAGCTGGGAAAGGTTCTCACTTTTAAGGACCCATATGATTTTATTGGGTCTATCTGGATAATCCAGGATAATCTTCTCATCTCAAGATCATCTGATGAGTAGTCGTCATTGCATCTTTAACCTTAATTCTCTTTTGCCATGTTCACAGGGTCTGGTGATTAGGACAAGGACATCTTTGGGAGGGGCGCCATTTGCCTACCACCCAAGGATGAGATATTGTTAATCACTTCAGTTGTAACTTAATTTATAAAGAAACTTACTATTGTTGTTTTTATTACAATTTCTTCCCCAATTGGAAATTTATTAGACATTATAGAAACCTCAGAAGCTTCTAGTGTTTAAAATCAGTGACTTTTAAGTAGCTGTATCTGCTGCTGCTATTTATAAGAAGTTTCAATAAAGTTAATATGCTTCTGAAAATTTATAAATATAAAATACAATGTGAATATTTCTTCTTTAAGATTTTTGTTTATTTCTTATCTAATGCATGAAGTAGGAATTATTTTTTATCTCAAAATAAAGATAAAGAATCTGTGTTCACAGTTTTCATTAATTTTCCTAACAAGTAGTAGTCGAGGGATTCTCATCCTTACTGCTCACTCTTGGCTTTTTATTCTGTTCTCTTTTTAAACTCTCTCTGTGACGTCATTGATAATAATGTTTATTTTGTTGAGGGTCTGTTTCTCCCCACTAGGAAGTAAGGTTCATGAGGTGGAGATTTTGTTGTCATTGCAGTAGGTGTTCAGCTTTGTGCACTCCCCACCCCCCAGCTCCTAGACCAATGCCAGGCCTTTTTCTGTGTGCCACGTTGACACTCAATGAAGGCAATGAAATGAAAAGGCTAAAGATGATGTATTTGTGGAAACCAACTGAGGTGATGGCGTCTTCTCTGCACTGAAGATGATCCAATGGACCTACTTTATGGCACGTCACTTATGAAACAAAGGGACAAACCAATGACCCAGTGGTGAGTCTGAGATGTGGATTCCCATTCTGACATCTACATCAGACCCTGGGTGAAGATATAAGCACAGGTATAGGTAGATACTCACATTGGTATAAATGGTGAAAGGTTTGCGGGCCTAGAAACACTTAAGTATGTATTTCTTATTATATAAGTGATAATTACCTAACTATACCTGTTCGAACTGAGTGAACTATTTCCTAGTCATTATTTCCTTTAATAGTTCTATCATTTAAAACTTCCATGATTCTATCAGCCATTAGCTCAGAAATATTTACTAAGGGCTCTCTATGGACAAGATATGCAGTTAAGTTGGATATAAGGTGTGGAGGGAATCAGTGAAGCTTTACTTTAATTACTGTGACTTCTAATGAGTTCTGTGGCATGTCTCTCCCCACCACAACCACTGAATTTTATCATGTTGTTTTTTCCACAGTCAGAAAAAAACAAGAGAACTAACTTGTTCTTCCCACTGGTTTGAAAATTCCTTTGAATGTGAGAATCACAAAAAAGTAATTTGTAAACAGTGTTTCCACTAAGTCAATAAGAACATTTGCCAAGTTGATGATAATGACGGCTATATTCAAATTAGAAGTTACTCTGTGAGCATCGTGCCTTTTCCGGTCATAAGCCAAGGTATCACATCTGAGTCCATTTATCTGAGGACACAGGGAAAGAAAAGAAAATGCTAAGAGTCATCTCGAATGTGATGCATCCCTCTAAGAGAGGTCTTCAGAGTGACATTTTGGCAAACCATATTCTAATGATGCGAGGCTCCTATTTCCTCTCTGACTTGTCTGCTGCTGCTGCCACCTTGCCCATTCCACTCCGACCAGTTTGGCTTCCTTGCTGTCTTTTAAATATGACAGCCACGCTCCCATCTCAGAGCCTTCCCACTCCCTCTTCTGTTTCCCTGGAGTGCTGTGTCCCAGATATCCACCTGTATTACTCCTCCACTTTCTTCAGACTCTACTGAGATGCAACTTTCTCAGCGAGACCTTCCCTGGCCATCCTCCATAAAACTGCAAGCTCCCACCCTTAAATTCTATATCTTTTGCCTATTTGTTATTTTTCTCTGTAATATTATTTATTATCTTTATTGTCTGTCTTGCCCCACCAGAATTTAACATCACAAGGCAGAGGCTATTCCTCAGTCCCCTAGCATGGAGAACGTTCCTAGGCACTCAATAAATATTTGTTAAAGGAAGAAATTTCAATGACCCCCAATCTAATTCCAGAATTTCAATAGGTGGCTTTAGTACATTACTAAACACTGAATTCTTAAGAGTAGGATTTCTCTCTCTGTGTTTGTTTTGTTTTTATTTTGTAGTTCCATGACACCTGGCAAAAAGTAGTCACTTAAAAGTTTGTCAAATGTAAAGTTAGTTATATTTTATAACATCTCTGCAAGGAGTGGGAAAAATTACATCTGACTTTAAAGAAATCTATTGTCATAGAATAACTTTTGAGTCCCAAGCTTCCTTGATTTTGTGTAATAATTCATGAAATAGGATGCATTTAACACAGTGAGTGATTTTGAGGAGGAAGAGGTGATTGGGAAAAGAGTTAAGTCCTTTCCTGATAAAAGAGAATTAAGTATACTTACTTTTACCTCAAATCGTTTTACCATATACAGGCTGGAGAGATTTATGCTAGAGAGGAACCATAAATACCATGAAAATACTATTCCCCTCTGAGAAAAAGCACGGTGTGTGGGAGGAAATTCTGGCAAAATGGTCGCTTACTAAATTCAGCCAAAATCTTGATGGTTTAAGCAGAAAATATGGTATTTTCAAAAGTCTTGCCCCAGGATAGAATACTTGAAGGTTGCTTTGGTTTAATTATAGACAGTTCACTGACCTTCCCGATTCCTAAGCCAAGCTGCTGCCTGTTGGTGGCCCTTCTCACAGAAAGAGCACAAATGCAGCGCTGCTCCACACTGGCTCCCAGGGGCTTCTGCTGCTTAAAGGTTTCTGCAGTGCTCAACTGACTTGCTCAATTCTGATCACACTTTCTATATGTTTTTTAATATTTATCACCTATCAACACTGACCCATAACATGAAAAAAAGGGGAGGGGGGAATAAATCTGAAAACTCTCACATATGCCAAGATAATAATATTAGGGAACAATTGGTGAGTTTTATCTATTTTTTTATTATTTTTATTCTAGGTCTTCTTATCTTATACACATAAATCATAATTCTTTTATTGTCATCCATTAACAAGGAGAAAAAGGGATTTTGAGGGCCTGGCCCGGTGGTGCAGTGGTTAAGTTCGCACATTCTCCTTCGGCAGCCTGGGGTTCGCCGGTTCAGATCCAGGGTGCAGACATGGCACCACTTGGAAAGCCATGCTGTGGTAGGCATCCCACATATAAAGTAGAGGACGATAGGTGTGGATGTTAGCTCAGGGCTGATCTTCCTCAAAAAAAAAAAAAAGAGAGTATATCTTAGGTCTTTTCATCAGACACCAAAACATAGTCCAGTGTTTTCCTAAGGTTCCCTTTAAGGTAGTAATTGTACCTATTTTATCCTTTATGAGTTCTCTCTGCTTAACCCAAATATGATCTACTTTGCCCTATTTAAGTATTAAGCACTTGAGTAGCAAATTGGTGAATTTAAAACAGACAAGATTTTGAAAACCTACATCGTATGAGATTTTCCAAGTTCTCTTTTCCCCTGGAAAATAATAATCTAACACAAAGTAATAATTAAACATTCTCTAATGAGAATCCTTTGAGAGAAGCAGTATTAAGATTTCCTATTTCATATATTTACTTAAAAATATTTTTAATATTTTAATTTGTTAACTATATTTACTATAACAAACTTTTTTTTTGGCTGAGACAGTTTTCTAACTGGGAAGTTTTTCCTAAAATTCTCAAACTGCTGCCTTTTACATTTCACTGACTATATATGTATATTTATGCTCCTATAAATATATATATGTATTTATGCCACTGTAAAATGGGAAAGTATTTGCAGTCAAAATTTCAAGATTAAATCATAAGATTGTTTTAAAGAGCAGCTATAATTCTCAAACTTAATGATCCACCTCATTGCCCACATTTTCTCTGAGAATTTATGTCATATGGTTAAGAAAATCAGTTAAAATGGATTCAGTATAATTCAGCTACAAATAATACCTCATACCAGTGTAGATGGGAAGACCTCAATTTTCATGATGAAAGAATTGTCTGTGGAAATAGACTGGCTCTGGGGTTTCTTGTGCATTCAGAATAGATCTCTATAACATTACAGTGGAGAAACCAGACAAACGCCAACTCAGCCAGGTGGTCACAGTTAACACCAACAGTGATCAACAGTGGTAAGTCGTGCTGACAGAATGTACCCTTGACATGATGTGTTGAGAATCATACTTCACCCTCGGGTCTTCCTCTCCAAAACCCATAACCCTTGTCTATATACAATGGAATATTAGCCATAAAAAATGAAATCTTACCATTTGAGACAACATGGATGGACCTAGAAGGTATTATGCTAAGTGAAATGTCAGACAGAGAAAGACAAATACTGTATGATTTCACTTATATATGGAATTTAAAAAACAAAACAAATGAACAAACAAAACAAAATAGAAACAGACTCGGAGATAAAACAAACTAGTGGTTGCCAACAGAGAAGAGGGTGGTGGATGGGCAAAATAGGTAAAGGTGGTTAAGAAAGAAAAACTTCCAGTTATAAAATAAATAAGTCGTGGGATGCAATGTACAGCATAGGCAATAGAGTCAATAATATTGTAATAACTTTGTATGGTGACAGATGGTAACTAGACAAATTGTGGTGATCATTTTGTAATGTATAAAAATATCAAATCACTATGTTATACACCTAAAATGAATACAATAGAGCATATCTATTATACATCAATAAAAACTATTTTAAAAAGCTTGCCAAATGTATTGAAATAAAATTTTTCATAATATATTTATTAATAAATATGCAATAAACTTAAAAGTAGAAAATATTGGTTTCTCAGTCCCACTAACCATATTTAAAGTGTTAAATAGCACAGTGTGACTAGTAGCAATGCCATAGGACGTCACCGATATTGAACAGAATTTATCATCACAAAAAGTTGTATTGCACAGTGCCAAACTATAGAGATGGCTCTCTTTCAATGCCTGACACTGGTTTCAAAGAACTCAGTTTGTATTTGTTGATTCTCACTTGAAGAAACACATTTTATTTTGCTGCTTTCTGCTTTTATCTGTTTTTTTTTTCATTTTACTTCCTGTGGATTTACCTTATTTTTCAATATTTTAGCTTCTTGTAAAGTAAAAACAGATTAATGGTCACAAGTGTTTTTTAAAAAAATATATACATGTAAAAATATGTATTTCACTGTAAATATATACATGTAAAGCCTTGAATTTAGCTAAATCTCACAATTTGTGATATTTTCACTATTACTCAGTTCAACATATGTTCTGGCTTCTATTTGCTCTCATCTTGCCATGGTTCAATGTTCAAATATTTTACTTCTACACATTATACATGTTACACAACATAGTTGTTATTTTAAAGAATCAAAATTATTTTTTTTAGTTCAAATAAATTCAATTTTAAAAAAAGAGGAATGTGTTATTCTGTAAAGAAAGTACAGGCAAGAAAAACTTGGGAACCACAAATCAGAGGCATTTAATTGTTTTTTTATTATGAACATAAAAATGCCAATAAAGATCCTAGAAAATGCATCTTTTCATTCTTATACTACTTCAGAAAAGTATATCTTCTTTTCAAAAGGAAGAAAGGGTAGCAGAAGGAGGAAGAAAAAAAGCAAGAAGCAAGAAGAAGGAAAAGGTAAGGAGAGGAAAGATGAGAGGAGAATAAGAGAGAAACGAATAACACGCTACCTGAAAATGACAGCACCAATTGGAGCCTTAGAAATTACCATCCGTAGCTGTGTCACATTCCTAATCAAAGGTAGAAATATTCCTTGGAGAAATATTAAAACATTCACTTTAAAATGTGTATACCTTTCTAATAAACTCACTCATTTGTATATTAGATTGTCTCTTCTTTTGCAGTACAGAGCTCAGTAAATATTAGGTCAATTTTGCTGTGTGTGTCAATGAAAGCCTTATCTTGACTTAATTTTTTCCCTTACTCCAATTTCATTATATCGTATCTAATCCAAGTATATTAACCCTATAAAAATAACTTTTGCCCAATGAAGAGAGTGATTTTTCATACACAAATGATATTCAATCCTTTGGCAAACAATATAATTTATATCAAAACTTTTATTTGTATGTTTACTTATGTAAAATAATTAAATTTGCCCGTGTGTCTATAAACATAAAGTGGTAGGGCTTAGAGTAATAAATGTAAATAGCAATAATCATAAGCCATAAAATCTTAGCATTAACTCTAAGATTCACAAAGTGATTAATATCTGACTCCGTCTAGGGATTTCCTAAAATATACATGTCGGATGACTATTAATACATCAACTAATTAAAAGCTCAGTACCTTTCAAGGCAATGAATGCTAGTATCTGACAGCTTTGATTGTTAGAAATGTAATTTTCACACGGAGTAAAATTAATTCATTCTCTCCTTAGGTCATCTCACTTATTAATTAATATGCAGACAATTCCCATGTCTAGATCACCAGCCTTATCCTCTCTAGAAGTTGTAGGCTGGAATTTCAAATTGTCTTTTATTGTCACTACCTGTACAGAGAGTGAATCCCTCTAAATCAACATGACCGAAATTGCATCTGAATGTCCCTAACCTTCCCACATCTGCATTACCTATTTCACATCCTCCTAACTACACTGGAAAATGCCTAGTTTCGACCTCTACTTCACACCACATAGTCCTTCAATAATTCATATGGATTTTACTTATGTTTAATTTCTTCTTATCATTTTCATTTCAACAGCCTCCGCAAGGCCTCATTATTTATCCTTCTCCTTTTCTTCTCTTCCTTCACTGACTCTTGGGTACAAATCAATATTTTGATCATAATCCTTAGTTTATGATATACTATCAGAATTACTCAGTGCATGAATCTTTTGCCTTATTTATTCTAATGATATAATGAATGTTGTGCCCACAATACTGAACTCTAGAACTGGAAAATTAACAATATATATGTGCTTCTCTCTGATTCTAAAACCCTGTTTCTCTCTAAATTCTAGACGTTTTGTTTCCCCCAAATTCCAAATATAATACCCTTCACGTCTAGAGTTTTATGAGCGCTAGTATCTGGTATGGCAGCTTCCTTCCCCTCTTTATTCTTTCTTTCAAGAGTATCTTGAAGTTTCTTGGAAACTTACCTTTCCATATAAATTTGAAATGAAAGTTCTATGTCATATTTCATGAAAAACCCGGTAATAAATTTTTATTACAGTATCATTGAATTTTTAGCATTTAGGGAGTATTGCTGTTTCCACAGCTATAATCTTGTTGATGGAAACAGGATCTCTTTCCATTTATTTGTCTTCTTTATTAAATTTTAGGAAGGTTTTGTCCTTTTTCCATATCAGTTTTGCATATCTTTTGTTAGAATCTTTCCAAATGGTTTTTAGTTTTTGCTTTTTATTACTATAAATCATGTCTATTTTAAGAACTTAGTTTCTTATTGAAAAATAATATACGTACAGAAAAATACATATCAAAAGGATGCAGCTTAATGAATTTTAACTAAATTGTATAACTTGTATCAAATCAAGAAAGAGAACATTAATTGATGTCTTTTTAGAAAATTAACTCTTGATTTTTGTTGCATGTTTTGTTCAGCCGTCAATTCCTTTATGATATTTTGTGACTGAGGCAATGACTAAAGTCTTCAAATCTTCAGGCCACTCTGCAAAGTGCTGAGAACTTTAGCCACCTTAGTCCCCTCAGATTGTCATTTCCAAGGCATTGAGACCTCAGCCTGTGGCACTCATACGGTTCACCGTTTCTCAGGAATCATTGTTCTTTGTCACCTGGTGTGCAGTGCTTTCAAACCGATTTCCACGTATTTTGTTCTTTTTTTTTCTGATTGTTTCAAATGGGATGGTAAATCTGGTTCCTATTATTCCACTTTGAAAGGAACTTGAATTCTCCTTCCTGTTTCCATTGCAACTCGCTTTTTCTAATAAGCCAAAAAACGCTTAACCCAGAAGACAGAAAGTATTGAACAGAATTCAAATTGTAGAAACAACTGCTATTAAGAAGTGGGTGAGGAGGTCTGTAATAGACAGGATCTTCACTGAAATATGTTTTGCTTTCTAAAAAAATTTCTTTACTCTGAATGTGACCTACTGGCATTAGCATTTGAAGAGAAGATCATGAATAGTCATCATAAAACTACATCAAGGTAACATAGAAAAGCGATACTTATAAGAATACTAGAACTATTAGACGAATTTACAATAGACACGAATGCATCATAGGTAAACTTATCCCAAAAAGCTTAACTTAGTTTTGTTTATCCTGAATTTCACATCTCCAAATCCCGTTCAATCCTGGAAGATTAGTTTAAGTGCTACCTTTTACAAGAAAGCCTTCCAAACCAGTTCTAGCCTTTTAAAAAATGCAGCATTTATTACATAAAATGCAAATTCCAGTGTCTTTTATTATTCCATTGTGTATTATCAGTTTCTTTATATCTTAAAACCTTATGACAACAGAAATTAACGGCTTTCTCCACATCGTTTGATGTCTGCATCCATTTCTTTACTTGTTTTTCCTTCTGACTCTTATACTAATTTACTGGGTATCATCTTAATCATGGTGTTACAGTTATTACAAACTATACATAGTAACTGTTTAGTTCAGGGTTTACATTCGAATCTGCCTTCATAGGTCAGGTGTAGGCAGAGTAAATGGCTTGTACTCACTTTATTTTTTAAAATGTATCTGTTGTTAATAAAGGCTGCTTGTGAAAGGCCAGTAATATGAGCTGTAAGTCAAATACGGAGTAAGGAACACTAGTAACAGACATCTAAGCTAAAGTCCTTTAGATGGAGCCAATAACCAGCAAAAAGACAGAGAAACAAAAGGAGAATATCAAGTGTTTCAGACAGGAATAGGATTGCAGCTGAGATAAAGAACCAAGATTCAGGAACAAATTGAAATCTTGATGGAAACTGAGATTGAGAGAATATGAAGAAAAGCAAGGAAAGTTGTCTTAACCTATCTAGCTCTTTAGTGCATTGGAGAATTTCTCGAATGGTATGTGGTAGGGATCACGATTTTTCCCCCTAATATGAGCATTCAGTTGAGCCAGCATCTTTTGTTAAAAAGACCTTCCGTTCCCTCAGTGTGTGGTACAGTTGCACCATTGCCATTAATCAGGTGATCATTTACGTGTAGGTCTGTTTCTAGTCTCTATTCTGTCCCATTTGTCTATTTTTGAAAGTTTATATCTGTATATCATTAGAATTAAATTGCTAACCTCTACAAAAGAAAACCTTCTAGTATTCTGATTGGGTTTTAATTGCACCTATAGATCAATTTGAGGGAATTGATACTATTCCCCTAGTGAATTCTCCAACTCATGAACATGGTTTATAATTCCATTTATTAATTCTTCTTTGTTTTTGTCCCACAGTCATTTGTAATTTCCTGTGCAGAAGTACTTTTCATGTAACTACCAAACAATTGCAGTCTCTTATAATTATCCCTTCCATGTCTTTATTGATAGCTTATTGAATTTTTTCCTTTTAATTATATTGTTTAATGCTAAAACTTTAAAAAACATTTACAAAACCCCAAAAAGTTCCTTTTTGACTCTTACCAGTTAATCCCGAACCCCTACCCCAATCAGATATCATATTTTTAAAAATTTCCGTTGTCATATAATAGTTTTGTCTATTTTCAAACAGCATACAGATGGAATCATACAATGTATACTCAGCTGTTTTTGGCTTCTTCATTCAACGTATCATTTTGAGACTCAATCACGTTGCTGCATCTATTAGTTTATCCCTTTTTGTTACTGAGTAATATACTGTTGCTTCACTACACCATAATTTGTTTATCCATTCTCTTGCTTGTGAACATTTGGGTTATTTATTGCTTTTGATTATTACAGATGGAGCAGCTTTGGATATTCTTTCACAGGTCTTTTCATAGACATATTTTTTCATTTAATTTTGGTAAGATACTTATCTAAGAATGGGATTGATGGGTCACAGGGTAGTTGCGTGTCCAGTTTATTAGAAATTCTCAAACAATTTCCTGAAGTGGTTTGTTATTGTACATTTCCATCAGTAATGTGTTAGAGTTCAAGCAACTCCATATTCTAGCCAACACTTGTCATTATCAGTCTTTTAATATTGGCCATCTTGTTGAGTGTGTAGTGTTCGCCCTGTGGTTTTATTTGGAATTGCTGTGGTGACTAATGATTTTGATCACCTTTTCATGTGTTGAAAGAGATATTGTTCTCTCAAATATCATCTTTTGTGCAGGCCCTTCAAGACTTTAAGCACACTTTTTTAAACAAAGAGAGCTGCCTTTTTATTGTTGAGTTCTTTATATGTTCTAGATACAAGTCCTTTGTCAGAAATATGTATTATATATATTTTTTTCCAGTCTGTGGCTTACTTTTTCATTTTCTTAACGTTATTTTTTCTCCTGCTTTTTTTTCCTTTTTCTTTTGAAATAATTATAGATTCATCAGAAGTTACAATAAAAAATGTAAAGGCAGGTCCCTTGTACATTTCACCCAATTTTTTCTAATGCTAACAACTTGCATAACGATAGGACAGTATTGAAATGGGGAATGACTTTGACACAATCCACAGAGTTTATTTAGATTCCACCAATTTTATGTGAACTCGTGCATGTGTCTGTGTGTGTGTGTATACTTCTGTGCAATTTTGTCACATGTGTAGGTTCATGTAACCACCGTCACAATGAAGATGCAGAACTGTCCCGTACTTTGAGATACAGTTATGAAATGTGTAAATTTAAACAATTTAAATGTTTTTTAACCAACATTTAAACTATTTCAGCCACAGGTAATGCAAGAATTATAATAACACCTACATATCACTCAGGTTTTTTTCTTAATCATATTAATATCAATTCAACATTTTGAGTGATTTCGTACATCAAGCTAAAAAGTCCACTTCGGAAACCATACTTTTATTCTTCATTTATTCAGGTAAAAATAAATAATCTTAATGCAACTAAAGTTGATGTCAAACATGATTTATTTACTTATCGATTTTTGCTCTAATATTCATAAAAATAGCTATTTAAACGTATAACTCGTAACAGTAGCTTTATTAAGCACTCCTCTGTATTCAGTGCCAAGTGGTATTTCTTTAAATAGGAGTGCATTCTTTTTAAAATCATACATAAGAGTAACTGTAATACAGATGACAAAGGGCAGATGGGGTTGGGAAAAGAGCTAACAGAATAGAAGACTGTCATGTCTTTCTTTCTATTTACCAATCATTTATTGGCCTGACAATGCAGTGTTGGAGTGAAAGCTCTCATACATGACACATTTATTAGATCTTTAGGACCTCATTTATTACCTACCCGTGGAGATAGATTAGGGAGGGACTTTTGAACCCTGAAGAATTAGCTTAGGACAAGCCCAGAAGGGACTATAATCCACCCAAAAAGGGCCATAATCCACCCAGACGATATAATATCATCTGACAAAAGTACTGATGATTTCTGAATTTCTTTGTTGACGAGGGTGGAACATTATTCACTGGAGATCAAGACCTACCTTTTAAGGTGGCGGTGCTATAAATGAGCTTCAGAGATGTTGAGCCTAACTTGAGAAGACCAAATTGCTTGTACCAACTTGTGGACCTCTTCTGTAAAACACCACACAAATCCAAGACTAAATTCTATTTCTCTGCCATCTGTGAGACAGTGTTGCCCCAGGTGAGATACAGAGATGATCTCCATAGAGTCATTCATCTCTGCCCATGGAATAGGCCAAAGAAACCCTCATGCCTACACCCAAGCCTGAAGTTCTATCTTCCCTTGACTAGTACTTGTGAGCCTGGTGATATGAATTCCTTCCCCAGTCTTACTACTCTCTTTTTCAGTCTGATAGAACTAGTGTTTATTCCCCTCCCCTTTTTGGACAATGTCTCCTTCAGAGGCCTAAGTTTTCAAGGAATTCTTCAAATCTCTTTTATCCTATGGTAAAAACCAGACCCAAGACACTTTTTCTCTTGAAAGTGGAGGGAAAAATAACTCCTTTATGTTATTTTGCTAATGTGTGTGCAAAAAAAAATTATTCATCAAACTATCTTTCAGAAATCCCTCTTTCCATTTCTATGTATATAGTGCATTATATTTTAAATGCATTATATGAAGATATTGATGAGGGAAAATAGTATGAGTTTTTCCCTTTTCCTACAGAATATTTATCTATCAAAAGCTTAATTTATTAAAGAATAAGAAATCATTTGGGGTTGTCACAGGTTTGAACTCTTGTGATCCTAATTTATATCAATAAGAAGGCTGGTCTGTTGGAACAGAAATTTAATTAACAGTGTATGTACCTTTATGTCAGCATGAGCTCTGCCTTAGTTTCCTGAGACTTTTGGAAAAATCCCCAAATCTGATTGCTTCACTTTAAAGAAGTGCTTGTCTCCAAGGGGATTTATAAGAAACAGACTTCTGGAAATGGGTCCAACAAAAAGCAACTTATACCGATGACAGATCACACCCAGCAGGTGGCTCAGTATGATGCCAATGGAAACCCTGAGGGACAGAATTGTTGTCAGACATTCTTCTGTTGATTCACTGAGACCCTTGGAATGCAATCATTGTGAACTAATCATTATCATCCATTTCTAGTGATTATTAATTGAGGAAAACTTTGAAAACCCAAAATGGAAAAGTCTCTAAACATTTAAATCCTGGAAAAGTCATCTTTAAGTTTTACGTTTTAGAAGTAGTTCATTCCACCTGAATTTGTACAAAATCCCGATTTAGAAAAGTGACAAAAGCAGATCAGTTTTTGTAATGGGAAAGAGAGTTCCTGAAACCCAACCTCTCAGCTCAAGAGCATCAACTCTTTGGGCTCCTCTTAGAGATCCAGAGTAGGCAGGTGAAACATAAATATAAAAATGAAACCTTTTCTAGAGGATGTTACTTACTCTGGGTCAGATGGTTTCCCCATATTCATTGTTACTCAGTGCGTGTCTTTCATACTGAGCTATTTGAACATCAACTATGACTTTTCTTTGCAAGATTTTACTGCTAAGTAACAGATGTCCGGTGAGCAATCAAAGTGTTAGGAGGTCCAGGAAGGCAACCTCTGAAGTAGTGCACATTGAATACGCTTTTTGCAACAACAGAATGTCAGTCTACACCAACCCTTTGCCACATTCACGAACTATGGAGAGCAGCCCCAAAGCCATGCTTTCCCAAGACTTCTTTCAAGGCTAAGACAACACCTTCTGTTCCTTTTCAATCTCAGACTCACTTTTTGAACAATATCACATTCCTGGAATATAGCTTTCTGTTCTCTTCTTACTATTTCTCCTACCTTGTAAATATTCGAGGGTATATTTGATTCCTGGTAGTACCTACAATTCTCTTGCATATGGCAGGTCCTCAGTGAATGTTTATAGTGGTAACAGATGGGATTTGGAGCCAGAAACATTGGGTTTGAATACAGCAGCTACATAAGTCAATTGCATAACTTTGGTCAAGTCAATCCACTTCATTACTTTTCAGTTCCTACAGAGCTTAATGAGGATAATAATTCCAAACTAGGGGGAAAGGAGGTTTTGAGAAGTAGAAATAATTTTTACATAACATCTAGTATATTATCTGGCACATAGTAACCCTCTGAAATACTATTTGCTTTATTCTTTTTAATTAATATTGTTAAGGTCATTGCTGAATTACCTCGTTATATATAATTAGGTTTAATAAATGCTGTTACTCTACTAGAAGTATCTTTATTTTTAGTTGGAGTTGAGAGGTTTGAACAAGAATAATTTCCTTATGATTTGGCTAACTGTATTTGTACAAGAGAAAAATTATAGCATGTGCTGGAGCACTAGAAAAGTTCAGCTTCATGAACTCTTAGGGATGCTTCAAGGGGATGAACCAACACACAGACGTAGGTAGTGTCACTAATCCTCAGATTATTTGCTCCCTTGTATTAAATGACCTAGAATAAAACACAATACCTAACAAGTTCTCAAAAATAAGTCACCTTTTATTTTATAATTGGAATCATGCTAAAATATTAAGTACAGCGTTAATTCTAACCTTTTATTTTTCATTTTATCAATTTCCCTGAAATGGTAGCTAAAGTTTATGTCTGATAATGTAGTGTATTAACACTTATTATGCCCCAGACACTGTTATCAAAATACCTGTAAATCAACTTTTCGTTTGTGTATTGACACAAGACATTAATGAGCATGACTTAAGTATAAAATCAATCAAGTAGCGCTAATGCGTCATTTGCTAAACCGGCAGAGGAGGCAGAGGGTATGCCATCAGGCTGTCAAGCTGATAGGTGTACATGCTGGCATGCAACGTAATGAAACCTTCCAAGCTATCTCAATCTACCAAATACAACATATCCTGAAATTTTGTGTCATCTGGAACTTTGCTAACTACAGATTTCATCTCATTGTCTGTACTGTTTATTATAACGCATAGTAAGAAAGACTGCTTCAGAGCAGAGAGCTCTACCATTGTTCTACTAACCTCCTCCCATTGTCCTGACTCTGAGCCATCAATCCACACCCCCCTCCAAATTTACCTATTTTGAGGGAAGTGATTCAGAGAAAACTCACATTCAGCTGCTGACCTTGGTAGTGGTTGCTAGCTTCACATACTAACTTGTATAAGATAGCAAAACTGAAAGAAACTTCCCATCGTGACAGTTATTCTGTAAGTTACATGACTTGTGCCATACACAGAAGGTTTTCAGGGTTCTCTCTCTATTTAAATTTAAATATAGTTCTACAGCTTAAGCAAACAAATGCAGTACTCCAGTATTTCTTTTGGCTCTCATGAGGCCTATCAAACCAAGTGCAACTTGTTCTTGGATTAGGAAAAAGGCTTGATTTTATAAGAATTGCCATTTCCTCCTACTCACTTTGCTACATTCACAGAACAGCTGTTAGCAACAGGATATGTGGGGATTTTTGTTATCAGAACATAATAAACATCATCATTCTCTAGCAAAGCTCAGGAAGTGGTGTAAGGAGGCTCAAACCTATCAGGTTGCAAAGTACGGCAGGAGATTCTTCAAATGTGACACATTCCCAAAGTTCACTGAGCAACCTGCTAGGGAGGTAGAAACTCCTAATAGTGAACACGAAACAATAACAAAGATAATCACAAAATCAGGGTTTAATGTATCTTAGTTTTGTTAAAGGAAAATGGATTGGAAAATGCAAAGAAATCAGATTTCAGATAGGAGAGCAAATCTAGTGAGACTTGGAAGTAATTGCTTTTCTAAATTTGAGATTTTTTTCGATTCTAGGATTAAGGGAGGAATTAAATACATCTTATGCTCTAGACTGCAGAGCATAACCTTATGCTCTGCAATAATGGGTGAATGACTAAGATTGAGAGAAGTGATTTGGATAAAGAAGAATTTGGATAGAGACGGTTGGGTCAATGATGCAATGATTTGGTCAGGGATGGTGGGCAAGATAAATCCAGCAAAGATGGACAAATGGGATAGGGATGAAAATTATGGGTGAATTTAGAGGAGCATATGAGGTCATAATTAGTATTTACCTGGAAATAATATGAAACTATACAAAATCTATGTTATCAAGTAAATATGATTCTCATTGAAGAACAGAGTAGAGAGTTAAAAGTGCAATGAGAAGAGAATGGCATCAAATATAAATATTCTGCCAAGGAAGATCGTAGAGGGATATATTATCATGAAATACAGTAAATCCAAAATCTTGGAAACAGCTTTGCCTAGCTGAAAGAGAAATAGGGGCTAGGATATGGACTTAAACACTACTTTGGATACTAACAATGTGGATCTAGGCAAGCCCACTGATTGCCTTTGAACTCAATATAACAATATCTGCTCCTTTCAATTAATCAAAAAATGTTCATTGTACTCCACTTAAACGTCCAGAGCTATGTGTTAAGTGCTGGAGTTAGGTAGTGTTTGTGGGGGACTCATGGGAACAGAGGAAATAGGGAATAAAAAGATACTGAGCTCGTCAACTGATTGGGGAACCCAAAACAAACACATAAAGAACAATTGAGAACTAAGAAAGATGATGCTCATGCCTTGTGTTATAGAACTGATTTTTCTATATCTAATGAGAGATTTTACGAAAAATAAAATAAAATTCTTTTAAATCAAAGGTGTTAAATATATATCCAGGTGAACTTGGACTCAAAAAGCACTGGGCTAATTTTCTTATCTCTAATAGCAGTGTGAGGTAAGGTAGGCCATTTGTCCCTCTAAGCTTTTGTTTATCTATAAAACAAGAATAGTATTTTTAGAGTTGTTTTGTAGTTCAATAAGTTAATGCAGTTAAACATTTAATGCTATGCCTGCACCTAATAAATGTTAAATAAATGTCACTATTTTTAACTTTACTAGCGGAATTATAGTATTAAAAATGGAGTAAGACAGAGTATATGCCCATCTTGTATTTATAAAGCATTGGATCTTTTCATTCTTTTATCTTCTTTCATACAATGGCTACACATTATAAAAAAGTCATACTAAGCAAGGTAGAGAAAGGTAAGTTTGCCTGCCATATATCCATATGAAAAATCCATGATTTTCAATTAACAGTTATGTATGCCATGGCTGGTGTATATTATATGATAATTTATTACCCAAAGCTACGATTAAATTGATTAATTTTTCTGTTTCATCTTATTTTACTGAGACAATTTGGCTTAAGGGAAAATTCTGCCTTATGAGCATCTCAGTTTCATGTGTTTGCAACTATCCTACACTTATTTCTAAGTAGCTGTAAAATTAACAGGAATATTTTAAGGCTTCATGGATTATTTAATGCCATTTTGACACTCTGGTTATCTGTCTATTTATTCCTATTTTTCCCCTAGTTTTCTATCTATTTAATCTACCTATCTTTTCTTTTTCCTTCAATCTGTTTTGAGGAGAATTAGGTTTTCAATTTTTCAAGTGACATTGTCAGATTGAGGTAGGAGATGTCTATTAAAAATTACTAAAATTTACTAAGAATTACTCTTGGGAAGATCAATTCTCACACATCTTTTGATGTCATTGAATAAGCAAGAAGTCCTCCTAGACACCTTCCCTCTTCACTCAAAATGTCAAGAGACTCAGGAAAGCCTGCAGGGACATTTGCCAACGCTGAGAGCTGGGCACTCAATACTCAGGTCAACACAGTTGAGCACAGTGTTTTGATTTGTTGTAAGGATGTAATACTTCTAATTCTATTGACTGAAAATCTTGATCTGATTTTATAGGTAACTATCCTCTTCTATTGTCATCACTTCTTATGTATTTCTTTTAGAAATCTCCACTCAGTTGAGGAGGAATTTTTTTTTCAGCTTTATTGAGGTTTAGTTGACAAAAATAAAACTGTAAGTTATTTAAAGTGTGCATGATGATTTGAAATATGTATACATTGTGAAAGGATTTCCCCCGGTTTAATAAACACATCCATCATCTCACAGATTTACTTTTTTTTCTTTGGTGAGAATACTTAACTTCTATTCTCCTAGTAAACTTCAATTATAAAATACAGTGTTGTCAACTGTAGTCACTGTGTTATACATTAGATCCTCAGATCTATTCATCTTATAACTGAAAGTTTGTGCCCTTTACCAGCTTCTGTCTATTTCTCCCACTCCCCCGCATCCGTCATTCTACTTTCTGTTTCTATGAGTTCAACTTTTTCTTTTTTTTTAGATTCCACATGTAAGTGGTACCATGCAGTACTTATCTTTCTTTGTCTGGCTCACTTCACTTAGCCTAGTGCCCTCCAGGTTGATCCACATTGTCACAAATGACACTTTCCTTCTTTTTGAAGGCTAAATAATATTCCATTGTGTATGTATATACATATACAGCACATTTTTATTTTCCATTCATCCACCAACAAATACTTAGATTGGTTCCATGTCTTGGCTATTGTGAATAATTCAGCAATGTACATGGGAGTACAGATATCTCTTCAAGACAATAGTTTTATTTCCTCTAGATTTATATTCAGTCCTCAGGAGATACCTCATACTTGTTAGGATGTCTATTATCAGAGACAAGAGATAACAAGTGCTGGCTAATGTGGAGAAAAGGGAATCCTGGTAGGTGGGAATATAAAGTGGTACAGTCACTATGGAAAACAACATGCAGGTTCCTCAAGAAATTAAAAATAGAACTACCATATGATCCAAGAATCCCACTTCCGGGTATATATCCAGAAGATGTCTTTCGTAGAAGGAAAAGTTGCTAGCACACTGCCTGTCACTTATCTATCTATTCTTGAGAACTTCGTTCTCCATTTTGTTATTCTTCACATGCCAGCCATCAATATAGCATGAAGACTAAGAGCACAGGTTTAGAAACTTACAGAACTGATTCCCAGAAATACCATTTATTAGCTATAAAATAATGTTTTAAAAATACTTAATTCACAGAGTTATTGTAAATATTGGATTTTATAATGTATAAAAAACAGCACAATGCTTAGTAACTCATAATATAGTCATATGTTTGCAATGATACGCTACTAAACATAACAATGAAATGCTATACTAATTAATGGTTTCAAATATTCAAATACTACAATGGTCAGCAAATGTTTTCTTAAAAGGTCAGATATTAACTATTTTTTATTTTGCTGGCCATACAGTCTCTGTCATCAACTACTTAAGTCTGCCATTGTAGTACAAAAGCAGTCACAGAGAGTACATAAATGAATGAGGGTGGTTGTGTCCCAATAAAACTTTCTTTGCAAAAATAGGCAGCCAGTCATGTGTTTGCTGACTCCTGAGATAGATTCTATCATAAACTTATTTGGTATTTTTGAAACTAAAGTAAATGTTATAAATTTGACATCAAGTATCTTAGATATGTCACGTGTTTTTTTATACTCTACCATTATTTCAATTACAGTTAAATGAAGCAGTTAATTTCTCTTCATATATATCTTTATTTGTTTACATATTCATTTATTCAACAAATACCCATAAAGTAACAGTCAAGCCCCAAACATCGGACCTTGTGCCAAGACAACAAAGATGAATAATGCATAATCCTTTTCCAAAATGGAAACAAACAAGCAAACAAAAACATGTTCTTTTCATCATGTGTCTGTATTCACATGCAAGGAGAGTAGGATTAACATTATGGATTATGAAAGAATGTGGGCTCTCAAAGCCCACGCTGTGGTGGATTGCAATAATTGTCACAATATTTGGCAACTACCCCACCACCAAGAGATGGAATCTATTTCTCCACTCCTTCAGTCAAGACTCACTCATGTGATTTGCTCTGATAATAGCACATTGACAAATGTGATGCAAGCAGAGACATGGAAAGTTCTTCAGAATCGGGGCTTATCCTTTCTTGCTGCTCTTTTTGGATCCAGAGAGCACCATGTGAAGAAGTCCAGGACAGCCTACTGGAGGATACAAGATCATATGAAGCAGAAATGAGCCATCCAGCTGAAACTCCCTTAGATTAGCCAGTCTGCCAACAATAGCTGTGTGAGATCATCCTAAGCCATCCAACCCAACTTGAGATTCCTTTTCATCATAAATATCAGACAAGATGTCACAGACCAGACAAACCGTCCGGTTGACCCATGGAATCATGAGAAATAATAACTTTTTTTGTTTTAAGTCGTTAAGTTTTGTCATGGTTTCTTATGCATCCAACGATAACTGAAATAATAACCACTGCTCTATCATACCAGACATTGCTGTATCCACATATATGTTTATGTGTTTGTGTGTTACATATGTTTATATAATATGCACACTCATAACCTTCTATTATTTTATAACTCTGTAATGTACACTCCAGGTCTGTTAACTAAATTGTTATTTTATAAAGGAGGCTGATTAATATAGCATTGTATTGACATATTTCAATGGGCATTCTTCAGCTACTGAGAGAGGATCTGTTGTCAAGGAAAACAAAGAGGAATGAAGAAACAGGCACTGCAATGAACTTTTGCCCAAAATTAAAATGTGTAACATTTTAAAATATGCCATGCACCATATGCCACATTGGCTTCTATTACTATAGTAATTCATAACATTTCTGGATGCCAGCAAAACTTAGTAGTCTGTACAATATGGTCTTCACTTCACTGGCATTTGTCTGTGCTTTATATTATATTACTGTTAGTAAAAGGATGAGATTTCTGACCATTTGGAGGGCCATTAATTCCTATAGATCATTTAGTAACAATTCTTATGGTAAGGACTAATGAGACTCAAGGGCTTGTAAAAGTTAATGCCCCCCATAAGCAATTCGTCCTTTTCTCGTGGTAGAAAAAGATATAACAAGCACAAAGCACATCTTCACTTAGCAATAAATGTCAATTCTGGGGCTATTGGATGCTCAGTTCACATTGTACCCCAGAAAAGAATCACCAATAAAAAAACAGAAGGTGCTCATCTGTATGACAACCCCACACATCTAAAAGCTTGTGAACTCTCCTAAGGGAGACTGCTCTTTCCTCCACTGCCTCATCCATTTCCCAACATGGGGCTTCCCTTTTTGCTGCTTCTACAAATGAGCCCAGTTTATCCCTGGGATCGTACCCTGAGAAGAGCATCTTTTCTGGTGACCCTCCATTTTCTTCTTATTCTTGGAAAGGCAGTATGTTTGGACAAATGGGAAAGAGGAGGTGTGGAGAACTCACAACAGTGGGAACCCTTCATCTGCTGAGGGAGGGTCTGTTTTCAAGAAAAGAAAAAAGGATAAAGAAACACACTGCACTGAACTTTTCCCCAAAATTAAAATGTATAGCATTTAAAAATATGATACTTCTCTTCAACTTCCTCGTGTTTCTGTTAAAACATAAAGTGTATCCAAATGAACTTGACAGAGCCACAACACTCTTTCTACCTCCCAAACTGGTAGAATTCCTGAATGTCAGGGAACACAACTTTATGAGTGTTATTCTAGTATGACCACTGTATCAGTTATCTCCTTAGCAAACCTGCCCAAAACTTAGTGGCTTAAAACAATGAGTTAATATTTTTTATGATTTTGTCAGTTGACTGGGTAGTCCTTGCTGGGTTCAACTGGGCTCATACAGCTGCAGTCAGCTGTGGGGTCACCTGGTTTAGAACATCCAAGATGGCTTCACTTACATATTTGGGGCACATTATTTCTCCACTAAGCCTCTCATCCTATCCCATATTAGGCTACATTGGCTTCCTTAAATCTTAATTTCAGGGCCACGTTTCAAGCAGGTGTGGGAGGAAGCTGCAAGACTTCTTAGGACCTATGCTCTGGAACTCATATGCTGTTATTTATGTCATTTTATTCTATTGGTCCAAATGAGTGACATTGAAAGTCTAGCTATAGGAGGGTGGAGAAATAGCCTCCATCTTTGGATGGGAGAAGTGGCAGTGTGAATAGAAAGGGACACGCATAGCTGGATGGGAGGAAGCTGTGGTCCTTAAAGGATCCATGAATACGAACTTTATGGCATCATCATCACAGACACTGCTCATGTTCGAATGAAGATCAAAGACTAGTATCATGGGTCATGTATACTCTTTCTAGGATGGCTGAGCACAGTGTTTCTCAACTGGTGTTCTAGAGGGTGCATTGTTTTTCTACAATATTCACAGAAAAGGCATGAAAATTGTTCTCTTCCTCACTGAGGTTGAGAAAAGCTACCTATTATATTCCACACAGAGATTATGAATATTAGCATAATAAAAGCTCTTAAGTGAAGATTAGAAGGGGGAAACTGTTGGACTTTAACTCAGCATTTGAGGAGGGGCACTTGTTACTAGCAGCCCTTACTTATTCTTAATTTATTCCAACCCAAAGAGCATTCTGGTTTGAAAATTGCTGCAATGGATGAACAGGAAATCCTTACAAAAATGGATAAACAGTTTAGCAGGCAGAATTAGTATCATCCTAGTCAGTAGCTAAAAATGAAAATCAAGTACCAATAATTATAAGCATAACTATAAATTAGTTATATAAAGTAGAACTTTTCTACTCCGTTAGCTGCTAGAATGGGAACATCCTCCTCTGCTTTCATTTCATCATCCATTCTTGACATTCGAATAAAGTAACTGTCAAGGATTCAATGAGTTAAAAGACCCTGCTATTCCAATTTCTTCAAACCAGTTCTGAGGCAGCATGTATAACACTGAGTAGTATCAAACCGTTATTCTAAGTTATTTAAATATTCTATGTATATAGGGAAGAGACATCTATTTCTCAGCAGCAGTTCCTACAGGCTCCTCAAAATGTGCCTATCCATAAGAAAATTAGAAAGGATTGCAATTCATCAAAATAAGACACTTTTCTAATGCCAATTTTCAAAGCAGAATCACAATTAGCCGTTATTTCCATTTTTACACATTAAATATCTGTGACACGAAATAAATGTGAGTTCGGTAATGGAATAACTCTACTGCAACAGATGACATCTATTATGCTATTTAAATACAAGTACACATTGATGACTGCTCAGTCCTCCTAAACTTAACAAATAAGCACGTATAACCATATCTTGCATTTTGTAGCTATTTAAGGTTTGGCATATATTGTGGGACTATGTAATGGTAACCTAAAGAAATAAAACAGTCAGTTATTTTACCAGCAAAATGGGTTTATTCATGAATAGCAGAGGAATTGCAATTAGGACAAGCAAGCTATAGCAAAAGCCATAGGCAATTCTAGCAAGCAAAAGAGAGGAATATTATTTTATAGAGAAAAAGGAGCAATTTGAGAGGGGTTGTTTTGAACAAAAGTCCACTGGTGGATGGCCAGATTTCAGGGTTGTGATGGTTTCTCATTGGCTGAGTTGCTGGGGTAGTCAATTTCTTATTGGGGCTGCAATGCACATCTCTTCTTGTTGGGGTCTGAAATTGACAATTCTTTGTGTAATTGACCTCACCTCAGTGGTCCTGTGTGAAAGCTCCCCCCTTTGGCTTCCCAAATCCATTTTAAATGAGGTTTCCTTCATTCAGTTTCACAATAACTAGCAATAATATAACACAAAACAGAGGCAAGACTTTATTTTTTTTTTTTTCCTACTGGGGAGAGTATTCCTTTTGGAGAAAATTTTTACTGCCTTTAATAATCTTCAAGAATTTAAGTTCTTTTATAATACAGCCATACAGTATAAGATTTCATTTTCCGAGTAAATAAACAATTTAGTTATAAGGTAAAATGAATTTAATAATAAGGTAAAATTAAGTTTCTTACCCTTAGCAGTATCACAGGATCCAGGTTACATTTAGAATGTCATTGAGGGGCTCCAAAGTAGAAATATATCAGCTCATCTCTAGATGAAGTTAGATCATATTAATTATCATCTCTACTTTCTGCATTAATGAGCTGTTGTCCTTGTTGGGGTTTTTTGTTTGTTTGTTTACTTGAAACATTATGAAATAATAGAAGGATATTCATTTACCCTGGTAAATGTAATACAAATCATCTCATTTCAGAATTAATATTTTCCACTGCAAGTCTGTATTTTCAGGAGGTTTAAATGGGAAAATTGCAGTAAATGTATCATGTTTTAGGAATATTCAAGATAATACTAAAAAAGGAAAGTAAGGAAAATAAATTACATTTCTGGCCATCATGGAATAACTGGAACATATCTGCCCCTACCTTGAAAAAAAAAAGGATTGGGGTGCTGGCCCCATGGCCTAGGGGTTAAGTTTAGCATGCTCTGCTCTAACAGCCCAGGTTCATGGGTTTGGATCCTGGGCACGGACCTACACCGCTCATCAGCCATGCTGTGGCAGCAACCTGCATATAAAATAAATAGAGGAAGGTTGGCACAGATGTTAGCTCAGGGAGAGTTTTCCTCAGCAGAAAAAGGAAAAAACTAGGAAATATATATGAAACTGTGATTTTCAGATATTGGAAAAAGTCAGTACAGGACACTGATCCCTGAGAGAAAAGGGAGCAAACAAGGTGAGCCCTTTGATTTCTCTGTTTACTCTTTTGTGAGAATTTCTTGGCCACAGAACAGGGAGCCGACAGAATTGAAAAGGAGGGCTAGCCAAAGCAGCTACAATCCACAGGAAAGAGCTCTACAGAAGAGGGAGCTGTATGAAGGTGAGATTGCTGTGCACTAAGGGAGATTCTAGAGATCTGCAGAAAGCTCCCTTTGGTCTTCAGTTGAGTTCTGATGAGCAGATGCTTTTAAGACTGAGAAAGGTACCGCTTGATAGGAGCAGGTTAAACAACGTCTGGAACTCACATAGGGCCAAGAATAGTCTCTGTTCTTACTGGTGAGCATGGCAAACTGCATAATATGTGGGGTTCCTGGTAAGGTAAACAAATGTTGCTGGTACTTTTTTGTATTCTTCCAGGTAAGTACAGATTAAAATCTTGGGCATTATGTATTAAACAAGCAAAAGAAGACTCTGAAAGGTAGCAAGAAGAAGCAGACTGGCTAGAGACCTCAGGATCTAAGGAATGACATGTAGTACATTCTTTTTGCCTCATAGATCCTGGACTGAGTATTGGAGAAGCCAGCAACCTAGAAGTACCAATGAGCACAGACTAAACAAAGCCCTGGCACAAGTCCGTTCTCTCTAACTAAAAGACCTAGTCTAGTAAGATAGATAATAACCACTCCACTCCAGTCAAACATCTCAGAAAAACTGTGGCCCCGTCTCTACCCCCACCAGCAAAGACTGATTGGAGAACCTTACTTCTACCCCTGTTAGGCTATACCAAGGTGCTCCAACACTCTACTGGGGTGGTGTTAGAGAAGGCTGAGTAGGGACTGGGCCATTTATCCTCCACCAGATGGTAAACAAGGCATCTCTTCCATGGTATCAGTGGAGACCATATGGGGAGCCTGGACTTCTAACTCACATGGTAGTAATGAGGCATCCTGCCCCCTCCCTGCTGGAGTGGTATAAGAGGAGATCCGGTGGAGATTCAGAACTTTCATGACCACCTAACTGCAATGAGGCTGCCTCTCTACAATGTCTTATAGGCCAGGTGGGTATGGGTCCCAGGGTGCCAATGGAGTCCAAGTAGGGAAGCTGTATTTACATCTCATTTTCCATTTGTCAGAAATGAGAGGCCATCCCCTTTCCCTCCTAGAATGGTGTCAAAGGAAGGACATCGAAATAAATATTTAACTGAGATCCAGAGTCTCATAAATAATACCCAAAACATCCAAGTTTCATTTGAAAATCAATCCTCATACCAAGAACGAGAAAAATCTAAACTTGATTGAGAAAAGGCAACCAAAGAAATCATACAGATTTTAGAATTAGTGGAAAAAGATTTTAAGAACAACCATTATAAAATTGGTTCAATGAGCAATTATGAACATACTTGAAACAAAAGGAAAAAAATAGAATCTTAGCAAAGAACCAGAAATTCTCAGAAAAGAAATAGAGTATACAAAGAAGAACCAGATGGAAATTTTAGAAATAAAAATACAACAACAACAACAACAAAAGCCACCCTCAGTGGATGTGCTCAACATCAGAATGGAGGGAACAGAGAAAACAATCAGTGAAGTTGAATATAGGACAATAGATATTACCCAATTTCAACAACAGAGAGGAAAATGACTGAAAAAAGATAATGAAACCTCAGGGACCTGTGGAACCATAACAAAAGATCTAGCATTTGGGTCAGAATTCCAGGAGGAGAGGAAAAAGACTGATGGAATGAAAGAGCATTCAAAAGATAATGGCTGAAAATTTCTCAAACTTGGCAAAAGATTTAAATTCACAGATTTAAGAAGCTGAGAAAACTCCAAACAGAATAAATAAATTTAAAAAAAACCCAAAATGCCAAGATACATCATAGTCAAACTTAGGAAAACTAGTGATAAAGAAAGCAGTGAGTGAGAAATGATATCTTACCTGTAGGGGAAAAACAATTCAAATGACAGCAGAGTTTTCATAATAAACTATGGAGGCCAGACAGAAGTAGCACCACATTTTTCAAATACCGAAAGAAGAAAACTCTCAAATCAAAATTCCATTTCTTGAGAAAATACCCTTCAGGAATGAAGAGGAAATCAAGATATTCTCAAATGAAGAAAAATGAGAATTTCTCACCATCAGATCTCTCCTAAAAGAATGGCTAAAAGAAGTTGTTTAAGCACAGAGGATTTGGTAAAATAATCTTGAAACATCAGGAAGTAAGAAAGAACAACAAAGAGAGCAAAAATATGGGAAAATACTGTATAAAACTTAATCAAAAGAAAGCAAGAGTAGCTAGACTAATGTCAGATGAAGCAGACTTCAGATGGATTGATAGGTGGATAGAGGGATGAATAAATCTAAATATATGTTATAAAGCATATAGTAAATGGTAATCATAGAATATAGGTGTTAAATATATGATCATTCCCTGTAAACTTTTTTCAATTTTTCTGTATGTTTAAAATTTATAATCAAGCATTGAAAAACATAGTCATGTCAAAAAATACATTAGAAAAACCAAAGGGAGAGTATTACCTTGGTAGCAGGTCAAAGTTAGACAGAAATGAGAAGTTACTGTGGCCCTGCCTAAAAAAGCTTAAAAGCTAGCCTTCAAAGGTTAAAACAGTTTCTGTGTAACTTAACTGCACTTCAGAAACAAGATAAAGAATACTTTAAAGAATTCAAAATATCCAACATCTAACAAAATAAAATTAACAATACTTGGAAACCAAACAAAAATTACCAGGAATGTAAAGAAGCAGGAGAATACAAGCCATGTTGAAAAAACACAATCAATAGATATAGATTCAGATAAGAGACAGGTGATAACATTCGTAGGCAAAGACATTAAATGAGTTATTATAGCTATGTTAGAAATGTTCAAGAAGGTAGAGAAAAGCGTGAGTCAGTTAAGGAGACAGGTGTAAAATATAATAAAGACACCTTGAATCTATAGACATTAAAAAGTTTGATATTTAATATAAAAAAAAACCCGCTAATTAGTATTAACAGACAGACACTGCAGGAAAAAAATGCTTAGCAAACTTGAAGATATAGCAGCAGAAATTATACCCAAAGAAACACAAAGACTAAGTAATAATAATAACAATGATAATGATAAACAGTATCAGTGAGCTGTGGGACTAGTTCAAGTGGCCAAATAAAGATGTAAATGGAGTCTCTGAAATTGAGAACAGAAAAAATATTTGAAGAAAAAGGCTAAAAGTTTTCCAAATTTAATGAAAACTATACATTCACAGATCCAAGAAAATTAACAAATACTAAGTACAAAACACATGAATAAAATTCTGCCAGAGCACATCATAATCAAGTTGCTTACACTAATATAAACAGAAAATCTTAAAAATGATCAGAGAAAAAAGACACAATATATAAAGAAATAAAGAAAACTGACAGCAGACTTCTTTTTAAAACAATGCAAGCCAGGTGACAGTGGAGCAACATATGTAAATATGAGGTAAATCTCAGAATTCTGTACCAAGCAAAAATATCTTTTAAAAACAAAGACAATATCAAATTTTTTTCAGACATGCAAAAGCTAAGAGAATTTATCACCAGCAGATCTGCTGTACAAGAAATTTTATAAAGAAGTTTTTCAGGAAGCAGAAAAATGGTGCCAGATGGGAATATAGATTTATACAAAGGAATGAGGAACAATAGAAATGTAAATACGTGGGTACTTGTAAAAGATATTTTTTTATCTTTTAAAACCTCTTTAAGATATAATTGACTATTTAAAGCAAAAAAATTATATTGTGGGGTTTAGAATATCTGTAAAAATTAAATATTTGACTACAATAGTGCAAAGGCTAATAGTGGGGAAATGGTAGTATACTGTTACAAGTTTATTCTACTATGCATGAAGATATAATATTTTTTAATGTAATGTATGATAAGTATACATATTTCATGATTTCCTTTATAAAAATGTTCTAGAAAATGCAAACAAGTCTATGGTGACAGAAGAAGATCAACAGTTGCCTAGGGATTAGAGGGGAGGACATAGAGAAGGAGAGAGAGAAGGGCAGAAGGAAATTCTTGGAGTTGATGGACATATTGAAAATTTTGATCATGGAAATGATTCTACAGATTTATGCACATCTCAAATATGATCAAATCGTACACTTTGAATATGTGCTGTTTATTGTGTGTCAATCATATCCTAATCAAGCTGTTAATAAAAAGTTAAATAAAACAAAATAAAAGACAAGAATTTAAATTGTCAAAGAAGAAAGTTAATCATTCTCCATTTGAGAATTTAAAAAAGCTAATTTTCTCTTTTAAAAATGTTTCAAAATTGGGGCTGGCCCCGTGGCCGAGTGGTTGAGTTCGCGTGCTCTGCAGCAGGCAGCCCAGTGTTTCGTTGGTTCGAATCCTGGGCATGGACATGGCACTGCTCATCAAGCCACGCTGAGGCAGCGTCCCACATGGCACAGCTGGAGGGCCCCACAACAAAGAATATACAACTATGTACTGGGGGGCTTTGGGGAGGAAAAGGAAAAAAATAAAACCTTAAAAAAAAAACCCAAAATGTTAAAAAAAAAAAGTTTCAAAATTAAGCAGGTATGATGTGTCAGGCCCTTTGTATCAAGAGCATTACATACAGGAAATTCATTATATGACACGTGTATTAGGAAGGTAAATTTATTGTGCTGATTCCATACAAGGGAAAACAGAGGTTGGAGAGGCTATGTAGATTGCCCAGAGTCACAGAGCTAGTGACTTGCAGGAGCAGAATTCAAACTCAGGCAATCTGATTCCAGGATCCATATTGTTTAGCACCTACTTTATCCTACTAATACTGGTATTTTTCTATGACATTAATGTTAATATCAATTTTAAGGCTTTTTTATTTAAAAAAAAGGCATGGGTCAAATTTGCATCTTGTAGTTTTTTCTTTTTCTTACTGCAAGTTCCATCCTCACAGGAATTGATTTTGTGTCTTGTGCAGTTTAGAACTACGGTAGAAGAACGTTCGTCATTCTAACTTTATTTGTCTTTGTTTCTGTGTTAATAACTCAATAGTCACAGACACCCATTTGCTTTTTTTCATTTCAGTCTTCTGTGAGGCTTATCAAATTCTTCTCATCTGGCCATTTTCATTTGGTGTAGAAGTCATACGTCAAAAAAAATATAATTAATCTGATTATCCATACAAATGGCTCTTTAAATATGGTAGTTTTAGCGTTCCTTTCCTTGAGGGATTTCCTTGTGGGACTGTAAATTATTTATATTAAAAATCTTGAAACTGGAACATATTAAACTACTTTAAAAATGAAGTCAGGCTTCCGATCTGGGCCCCTCTCTGCTCGTCCTCTTCCTGATTGGAACATAGTATTTGGAAATGAAGCATACACATAATAAAGAATAATCCATTTGGTTTAAACTGAAATAAAAGGATGCTAAACTGAAATAATTGTTTGCCTCCCAGAAATCTCTATCTTTGTGGCTAATGGTTTTTGTTTTGTGATAATAGCCATTTCATCAATCTTCCAGCCTAAAACCTTGAAGTCACCTTTCTCATTCCTGTTTTCATCTTGGATATTCATATTAAGCGTTTTTATTTATTCCATTAAAACTTTAACTCAACTTGATTTACTCACCCTTTGATTCTGTCCCAGGGCTTTAATAGCATGAGGTGTCTGCAGCACCATCTCATCTCTGACACAGTGTCATCTTCTCCACAAATGTCCTGCTCACCATTGCCAGAACAGCCATCCTAAGACACACTAGTTTCTTCAGGTAACTTGGTTCTTCAAGATCTTAGAATAACCTTGTGATTCTGTATCCTACCTAAACATCATAAAATTCCCCATCTCTGTGCCCTCTCACTACCAGCTACACAGTACCACTTAAAATTTCACATACTCATAGTTTTGTCTTTAGCATGTGACATATCTATTCTCAGCTCCACGTCTGAGCTCAACCCTTCTCCTCATTGAGGAATTCCATTCAACTTATTTTAGAACATCTGAATCCTATCCTTTATTTTGCAGCGAAACAAAACTCTCTTCCCTTCATGAATTCTCTTCTCTATTCTCCAAATCACGTTCATATCTTCCCTTTCAGAAGACTTTTAATGTTTATAACCAGCACTTAATATTTAGATCTTGTTTATTGGTTTTAGGTAAGACTCATAAGATTATAAACACTTTCAGAGAAAGACATACTTCTTTTGCATCAACTACAAGCTCAAAGCAGTTGGTATATCTATGTATTTACTAGTTTTTTAAAAAATATATATATATGAACTATATATATTTATGTATTTTATAGTCATTGCTTAACAGGGATATCTTCTAAGAAATGTGTCATTAGGCAATTTTGTCATTGTGCAATCACAGAGTGTACTTACACAAACGTAGATGGTATAGACTACTACACACCTAGCCTATGTGGTATAGCCTATTACTCCTAGGCCATGAACCTGTACAGCATGTTACTGCCCTGAATACTGTAGGCAGTTGTAACGTGATGGTATTTGTGTATCTAAGTGTGTGTAGGGCACTTACCATGAACGGAACTTGCAGGACTGGAATTTGCTCTGGGTGAGTCGGAGAGTGAGCGCTGAATGAATGTGAAGCCCTAGGACATTACTGTCCACGACTGTAGACTTTATAGATACTGAACACTTAAGCTACATGAAATTTATAAAAAACGATTTTTCTTTCTTCAATAGTAAATTAGCTTTAGCTTACTGTAACATTTTTACTCTATAAACTCTTAAATTTTTTTAACTTTTTGACTCTTATAATGACACTTAGAATAAACAGGAACTAGAAGAACCTGCAACTAGGATATACAACTACGTACTGGGGGGCTTTGGGGAGAAAAAAATGAAAGAATGAAACATAAACCCATCGTACAGCTGTTTCCTTATATCCTTATTCTATAAACTTTTTTTCTATTTAAATTTTTTTTTCACTTTTACTTTTTAAACTTTTTTGTTACAAACTAAGACACAAACGCAAACATTAGCCTAGGCCTACACAAGGTCAGAATCATCAATATCACTGTCTTCCACCTCCACATCTTGTCCCACTGGAAGGTCTTCAGGGGAAATAACAAACACAGAGTTGCCATCTCCCATGATAACAATGGCCTCTTCTGGAACACCTCCTGAAGGACCTGCCTGAGATTTTTCTTGCAGAGGTGTCACTCTTTTCAGAAATATGTCCATGGTGGTTTGCTTGGTTTGTTTCTTTTTTTCATCATAGACTTGCTTGTAAGAAGATAATGCACCATGAAATTTTTTCTCTGTTAATGAAAACCTTTTGGTGTTGGGGTCCATGTTTTCAAACTTTTTAAGGAGTTTGTCCAGGTCTGCAAAAGCTTCTGCTAAACCCTTCACTGTGAATTTTCTCAGAGGTTCTTCTTTTTCGTCTGCAGTTTCCTTTTCTTTTGCCTTTTCTCTTGCTATGATGTTGCAATGGCTACAATGTCACTAGGAGATAGGAATTTGTCAGCTCCATTATAATCTTATGGGACCACCATCGTATACGCAGTCCGTAGTTGATCAAAACATCGTTATGCAGTACCTGACTATATATATATTTTACGTTGTGAAATGTCTCTTTGCATTGTGAACTGTCTCTTTGCAAAGTTTTAAAGTCAATATTATTTTGATAATGTTTACTTCCAGGTAATTATGTCAGTATCATTATGACCACTTTGTAGATTAGTAAGATTATGGCAAAGGAGATACTCAATTATGTGATTTATTTCCATACATATACAAAGTTCACATATAGTATACTTATGTTCATATCATCTACCACCATTATGTCCAGATATTGTACTGGACATTTACTTTTTAAGTATATTATTTTATATAATACCTCAGAATCTTACAGGACTTTGGGTTTATTGTTTGGAGCAGTAATTCCCATTGCACAGGATTACTGGTGTAGCAAGTCTAGAGACTCAACTTAATGAACCAATACTCTTCACAGAAACTTACTAACTTCCCTATTTGTCTTTAAAACATATAATTCATTCATTTAACAAACACTGAGTTTCTGTTATGTTGCAGTAACTGCGGAAGGTCCTGGGCACACAATGCAGATGGGACACAAGCTCTGCAATCAACGAGATTGTAGCTTGTACTTGTGAGACAGTCAAGTACAGAGGCAACGGAATGGTGGCGTGAAGCAGGCTGGGAAAGGAAGGCCTCCATAGTACTCTGGCATCACAGAGGAGAGTTGTATGACCCAACTTGAGCAATCCAGCCTGGAAATAGAGAATCCCAGCTCAAAATTTGGGTATAACCATTCATACCAATTTGAGTCCCTTTTTTGAAATTTTTTCTAGCTCTGTGGTTCTTCAAATTCAGTTAACTAATGTTTCTTGATCATAGATTGCCAGCTAGGTTATAAGCAATCTTCTAGGCATTCCTGTTGATACAAACACTAGAAAGACAAACCTCTACTTTCATTTCTTTTAATATTCTCTACAGTGGGCCATCTTCCTAATCTGAGGGAGGATTTACTTTTTAAAAATAAACAAATGTCACTAAGAACTTGGTCTGACAAAAAGAATGGGTGATCAATATGCATAATATTAATTATATTTGGCCAAAAATGATCTGTGATTATAAAGTGTTAAGGTTAATATACTTTCATACTTTGTAAATTAATTTTTTAGCAACACCAAAAACAGTACTACTAAAAATACTGAGTAGAAACACCTTAAGCAATAAATTATTTCGCACTTTGATATGTGAGATTTGACTCGGAATCATTTTTCATTCTGTATTTGTAGGCCCTGCCATGTCCCTTCTCCCTCTTTCATCTTCCTGAGAGCTCATTTAATAGCATTGGAATTACTCCCAGACTTTAAAGGAAGAACCGCAAAGCCAGCTCTACCAGAAAAATGTCTTCAGATATAATTGAACCAATTGAATAATGTTGGTAATTGTTGAATCAAAAATCTAAACCAATCTGAGTTTATAATATACACAACTCCCAGGAAGGAATCCAAAGATGCTAAAGAGTTTTGTCATATTGCAAATGTTATGCACACAAAGAATGATTTGAATGACAGTTTGCTTTGGAAGGCTCTCCTTTCAATACTTTTATTTGGTCTATCTTAAGTCTACTGCATTTACTAATTGAAAAAGACAACAAACACAAACAAATAAAAATAAATCAAAACCACCCTAAGATTGAATCTACTTCTATTTAAAGTTTTGCTATTGAGCAAAACAGCAACAGCCACACACACACACACACACGCTTTTTAGATTGTCTAAATAATATTTGACTTTATGTAGGAGTTATTGTGAACACATTATTCTTTGATTCTAGAGGGTTTCCTTAGTGCTGTTTACAATTCTGCTTGGGAAAACTGTCTAAAGCAAATTTTATTGCTCTTCATGAGTAATAACCTGAAAAGTTAAGGAAAATTAGCCTCGTGAAAGAGAAAGCCCAATGAAATATGAGCTATAAATATTAGAAAGGCAACTCAGCCAAATTATTCTGATATTGCATTATAATTAGATGATCTGTTTTAAATTCAGGAGAAATGATACAAAATATGCATTTCATGAAATTAAAGCATTTTTTGTTATCAATTATTTATGGCAACCAAATAGGAGCTACATGACCATCTTCATTGATATTGCTTTGCTAGCCTCTAATCCCCCTCTTAGCACAATAAACAAATACAGCCAAACTAAGAAACTCAATTGACAATGTTTAATAAAACTGTGAAATTGAAAGAATCCTTGAAATTGTCTTCAAAAATACTTTAATTCAGAGATACGTGGCAACATGTAAACAACTTTCTGATTCCTCATATGCTTGGTTTTATTCACAGAGCCAAACATAGATTCTTTGAGAATTAATGATACTTTGTGTTGCTTTAAGCTTCTGGAGAGATGGAAAGAGAGTTTATTTCATTACTGTAGCTTTTCATAAATGTTTCTTGTAAATGTGGATCTGCAAGGATCATCTGGAATTCACAGAGCTGACTATATATAACCTATCCTTAGACTAATGTTTCCTTGCCTCACTCCTAATTCTGCACTGGGAGCCTAGCACTTCAAATTACAGCACAGAAGCAAAAAGAGAGAGAATTTAAGAAAGGAATGCATTTTAAAGATACTAGTCTTATGGACATAACACTGTATCAGATATGGTGGGATTAATGATAATTGAGATATGGTTTCTGGAGCAACAGCATAATGGATAAGAGCATGGTCCCTGGAGGCACTCAACAGGTCTTCAGATCTTAAGTGACCTTTCCTATGGATGACCTTTCCTATTACTCAGTTTCCTCATGCATAAAATTGTGCTAATAAAGGTCAATCGTTAAAGAGAAAATATGATGATACATATGTTCACACACTGAAATAAACCAAAAAAGGAGAGTAAAAGAAACTGGAGAGGGAGGCTACAGAACATTCAACAAGGTAGTAGACATAAACCCAAATATTTTAGTTATTATATAAAATAAAACTGTACTAAATGTTCCATTTAAAATATAAATATTTTCAGACTGCACTTAAAGTTCTAAATATCTAATTATGAGTCGTTTACAAAAGGCACATATAAACATACTGATACAAAACTGATAGAAGAAAGTTGAGGGCAAAATAAACAGTTTACAAACTACATACAAATAAAGATTGTGCAGCCATGTTAACATCAGATGAACTAAGCTTTAAAGCAGAAAAGGTACAATGGTAAGAAGAAGAATTCCAAATGATAAAGATCCACGAGGGAAGCACAACCATTTCAAATCTGTATACACTCAATAACATAGCCATAAAAGGACAGATCTATGAGAAGAAACAATGAACTCTACAATATAGTGGGGGATTTGAACCAGCCTCTTTCAATGTTTTATGGAATAAGATGGAAAAGTCAACATAATATGAGCATAAAATACAAGAAAATACATATTGCTCTTGAATAGAGTTCCCACAAAAATTCCTGATACAATAACTAATGTCTATGAAAAAGAAATTATTTTATCACTTATACCAGAATGTGGTTATCTTTTCTCTTTGAGGTTATAAGATAAAACAGTCAAGATTCAGCATTGTCACACATTAGGTATGACACAAACTAGACATCAATGTCAAATTTGGAGTAGCTGCATATCATTAAATAAGATTAGTTTTCAAGACCTGAAAATAAAAGCTTTTGAGGTCTCACCTCCTCCATCCTTTCCACACTCTTCTTCACTCTGTGAACTCATGTTCAACTTCCCTGCATTCCATTAGTAACTTGACAAAGTCAGACCCATTAGCTTAGCACAATCTTTAATAAAAGAACATTTATTATTCCTTCTCCTACTGCTTCTTAAGGCAAGATTCCATCAATAATGGATTATTCCATGTTCCAGTTTTCAGCTTTATTAGTTTCCAGTCAAAACTTAATCAAGATTTAAAGTCAATGAATAGAGAGTTGGTTTGGCCCCTCCTCCTGTGAGAGTAAAAGATAAATGTGACTTGGGGAGATTCTTATCACTGCCATTAGGGCTATAGAAAATAAAATAGCTAGATGTTTAAAGACTTTAACACTTCAATGGCCTGGCTTGATTTTAATTTGGAAAAGTAAACCCAGCTAGGGCCAGTCAATGCAATTCCCAAAACAGGAAAACTTGATTGTTTTTCCATGCATGAAAACATTAAGAAAATTGTCTTTCCCTTTTTATCCAAGTATTGACTGCAATTATAGATAGCAGGGATTCTTAGTTACTATAAAATATGGAAACGCTTTCATACTGCTCCTAACTATATAGCTGATTATTAAAGGAGCATAGGAAGGCTGTGGTTTAATGAGTGTAGTTTTGAAAAACAGTAGGGGGAAGGCCATTACTGCATAAAATTGCTACTCTTTCATCATTAGCTTGAAAGCACAGCCAAAGAGGAACATGTCTAAACTGGTTCAGCCACCATTCTATTATTAATTTCCCATGAGTTGTTCTGTCACTATCTGTCCTTTCGTAAAACAGAGGGAAATGCAGATATTTAATGCTGTAAGTTAAAAGCTGTTTAGATTACTATTTTCCTGTAACATGGTTCAAAATGTTCTCAGCCTGGTAGGAAAAACAGAACCTCTTGTTTTATATTAGAATATTTTTAGAAACAGAATGGAAACTTGAGAACAGAAGTGGGTAATAGCTATCAAAAGAAAAAAGATATTCTGAGTCTGAAAATGTAAGTCGGAAGTTGAGAGTTAGAAGGAAAGTCAAAACTCATGAATCACATTGTAGGCCGTTCGAATAACTTTGCCACATTCTTAATGACTATTATTACTGGTTTTACACCAGTCTACTGCAGGACTCAAGGAGCGTCATCAGAGAACAACACGCCTCCTATGTTTTCTTTAAATTTCTCTGTGGGCCCAAGCTTTCTCCTGCCCCTGAATGAAAAGTAATAAGGCAGGTCCTAATGACATTTTTTGGTTAATTTAAGTAGTAAAGATTATTCTCCAGTCTCTTCAGTTCACATAGCATAGTCTCAGTTTAGTAACCAACTGTTTAGGCCTGAGTAATAGTAATTTCCTTGGTCTTGCTTTCAAGTTAAAACTTTTCATCCGTGACTCGCTTACTATAAATGAGAGTCTGGAAGACAGAGAAAGTGGTACATAGCTCCTTATCCCTTCTCCACCAAATCCCTTTCTTCTTCCTTTTCTATCTTGTTAATTTTTGTTTCAGGTCTCCTTTATGATTGGAACAGGGGGAGGAAGAAGAGGAAATGGATGCAGCAAAGTTTCTAATGACTGCATTGCGGAGACTTACCACCCTCTGAACCTGACAGATGTTTAAGATGACTCTAGAAAAATCCGCATCACTTTGATCACTCAAATAAGGTTCCATAAGCATTGGTGAACTCATCTCCATTCTAAATTTTTTCCTGTAATTCCTTTCATAGATCCTACCATGTCATGATGCCCAGCTTCTTTCTGCTAAGAACTTGAATATGTTCAAAAACACTCCATGCTGGCTTGCTTTCTTTCTCTTTTTCTTTTTCTTTCTTTCTTTCTTTCTATTTCTTTCTTTCTTTCTATTTCTTTCTTTCTTTCTTT